>NC_081572.1:58717692-58831044 GCF_022355385.1 Mustela nigripes
GCCCCCCATCACAATTCCAACCACCCCAGAGCTCAACACAACTTCTACCAAGCCCCCAACCACCCCAGAGCCCACTACGACCTCCACCATGCCCCCGATCACCCCAGAGCCCACAACGACTCTATTTCTCTCTGAACTGACCACATTCTTTGAGATCCCAAAATTAACCTCACTCCCTACCATTTTGGGATACCCGATAAGCCCCTCATCTGTCCACCTCCCAGGGGCCCATGAGGTGGTTCGGGGGCATCCGGAGAGCTCCAGAAATGACCCTTTGTTCAACCCTGACTTCTGCTGTCTCCTCCCCCTGGCCTTCTATGTGCTGGGTCTCCTCTGGCTTCTGTTTGCCTCTGTGGTCCTCATCGCGCTGCTGGCCTGGGCCCGGGATGCGGAGTCACGGGCCCTGGCCACAGCCACACACACGACACATCTGGAGCTTCAGAGGGGAAAGCAAGTGACTGTGCCCCGGGCCTGGCTGCTTTTCTTTCAAGGGTCCTTCCCTACTTTCCGCTCCAGCCTCTTCCTGTGGGTACGGGCTAACGGCCGCATAGGGCCTCTGTGGGCAGGACGACGGCCCTCGGCCCTGAGTCTGGGTCGGGGTCAGGACCTGCTGGGCACAGTGGGCACTAGGTACGCAGGCCACAGCCTCTGAGGGCGGGCAGTTTGGGGACCTGCAGAGGCTGTGATGGCTTTCCTCCTTGGATCTAGGTGGGGGTGGGTGAGCAAGGAGTATGGGGTCGGGGGGAGGCCTTCATCACTTTTCCTTTACCAGAAACCTCCTCTTCACAGCACACACACAACCTCAAACGCACAACCACGGCCAGGCAGCAGGGGTGGAGAGGAACGGGCAGGTCACAGAACAAAGCTCCTGGTTCCGGGACCACTAGGTCATTACCGTCACCTTGGGGAAAGCTTGAGGGAAAAGCAAAGGGAACAGAGCAGGATTCTCACACGCATACAAGGGAGGGAACTGGGAAAGTGCCGTATGGAGACGGGGCCCTGATAGTCGCTGGGGAGCACAAACATGGTGGTTTCCTTTTCTTTCCCCCTGCTGGGCATTTCCCAGTTTTCCAGCCTTGTATGGTATTTGCAGAATAAAAACAAAACAAAACAACAACAAAAAAAACCCTGTGTTTCCTCCAGAGACCAGAGTGCCCAGCGGGCCTATCACTCGCACAACCGAAGCCCCACCTGCCCCCGCCCAAGTTGGCTCCCTCACCCACAAAAGTGCACCCGCTGCCTGGGGGGGCTGACGACCAGGCCACCGCGAATACTAGTTCTAGCTCTAAACCCTAAGTCTTCCTGGAGCGGCCACTCCTGAGGCGTACCAGCCCCCCAGCACCCAGGAGCCAGGCGGGCACCCGCCCCACACCTGCCTGCACCTGCCCAACTCAGCGCCCAGTGCGTGTGCCCGGCGGCCTGCGCCACCACACTGGGTCCTACTGACCACCGACCTGCCCCAGCCAGGCGTCCTGCTTGCACGCTGGAACCCACTCCTCTCCCGCTGCCCACCATCCGCAATTTTCCCTCACCACACAGAGTGGGCGGTCTTTCCTGCGGGGTCTCCAGCCCAAACCAAGGCTGGCCCCATTCTCTGGGGCCCAGAGAACAGGAATGAGAGCTGAGCCTTCCTAGCTCGAGACCCCCCCACTTCTCTGGATGGCACGAACCTGAAAACCCGCCCACACCTGTCCTGCTTGGAAGCCTCCCGTGGGCACAGCACAAACCCAGAGCTCAGCCAGCAAGGGCTTCGATGAGCTCACCCAGCTGACTTCTTACAGTAGGGGCTTTTCCCCCTGTGCTCCCGGGGCTGCAAGCTTCGAGATCACCTGTTCCCTGCACTGCCCCCCACCCCAGGAGTCCCCTCCAAGACTTCACTCTCTAGTCCGGCATGTGTGCCGCCCCATCCATCTGACGACCGCCACCAGCGGCGCTCTCTCCTCCAGCCGGGCCGGGGCCCCCAAGTTACCCTGCCACGGTCCACTCTCCACTCTCTCCCCTACTGCCCCTGGGTCATCTTCCCCTCTGGACTTAGAACCCCTTAAGGACAAGACCCAGGCTCCCGGTGTTTTAGAGTGGCCACTGTGGCCCAGGCCGACAAATGCCCAGAATAGGTAAGAGGAGTGGCAGACACGGGAGGTCCCAGCCGGCGCGCTGGGCTGCCGGGCTCCTCCTCTCCTCCTCCTGAGGTGGCTCTGCCAAGGGGACAGCTCCCACCTGCTGCCTGCCTGTCCCCTGGCCTGGCTCAGACCACTTTGGGCCTCACGCTGCCCAGCCCTCCTTCCAGTTGACCTTGCTGTGCCCTCTGATGCCCCAGGAGAGTTTTGGGCTCCTCGAGGCAGAGCCTGGGAAGCACACATCAATCTCCGTGGGGTGGAGCTCAGATCAAGTCTCTGGCCAACGCCCCCGGCGCCCCAAGTTCCCACAAGCCTCCTGGCCCTGGGCATCTGCCCCCACAGCTCAGCCTGCTCCCTCCTCTGAGTCGCCAGGCCGCAGAGGCTTTCCTGGGGATTCTGTAAGATGAGCCTTGCCTCTAAGCGGGTGGCCAGGAATCAACAGGCAGGACCTGAGTGTCAGCTGTCCTTACCTGTCGGGTGCCGCCACACCAAGACCGACCGACAGACCTGGCGATTGCATAAAATGGGCAAGTGCCTCCTCTTTAATACCTTGTCTTTAAAGCTCCAGCTGCTGTGTTCCTGGGGCCTCCGCCTCTTTGTCCAGCTGCCTCCCCTCCCGCCACCACAACTATCCAGATCTGGGGGTGATGTCATCAATCCAATTTATTGATCACGTCCTCAGTGAGGTGGAGAGTCACATCCTCCTGCTGCGGACCTTCTGGCTATCCTGACAGCTTCTGCCGCTTCCTGTCCCTTCAGCCCTGCCTTGGTTTACCCACCGAAAAGGGGGAATCTTCTGCTGTCCTACATGCCCCAAAACTAACGCCCAAGAGGAGGCCGGAAAGCTTGAGGCAGCTTCCCAGCTCCCCCAGCCGTCGACGCACAGCCAGGGACAGAGAGGTCATGAGAATCTGGACAAGCAAGGCAGGGGAACGCAGGAGTAGGACAGACCAGAGTCCTTTGCCACAGAGGAGAGAACCACACCGTGGAGGGCAAATAAATAGAGGGGCCCAGGGCAGTAGAGTCCAGGCCCACAGGGGTGCACTGACTGTGGGAGCAGCGGCAGATCAGGAGCCCTGGCACTCCGGGCCCCTGGCCCCTGGCCTGCCTCAGCCACTGAGAAAGACACGCTTGTAGGCCTTGTTCATCTGCTCCAAGAAGATGAAGGTGAGGACGGTGTGCGGGCCCAGGCGGGCGTAGTACGGTGTGAAGCCCTTCCAGAGGCTGAAGAAGCCCTCGTAGCGGACAACCTTCACCAGCACGTCCTGCACAGGTAGGCAGGGCATCGGGGCTAGGACCTGGCTTCCAAGGCCATGGCCGGTTTCCCCCAGCACCCTCTATGCCCTCCCAGAGCCCCCAGCCCCACTGCCTCACCAGCCCGTTCTTGTATTCTGGTTTCCCGTCAATCATCCTCATGTTCTGGATCCTGCAGGAGAGGCAGGGGCGTGAGAGACACACAGAGCGGGGCCTCCTGTCTGTCTCCAGGAGCCGGCCCGCACACTCACCGGGTCTTGACGATGTCCACGGGCATGGAGGCAGCCGTGGTGACTAAGCCGCTGATCATGCTGGCGCAGAAGTGGCAGAGGATGTTGTCAGAGAAGTAGCCTAGGGGAGGTGAAGCAGGGGTGGCAGTCAGCGCGGAGCTGGCCCGGGCCAGGCTGGGATGCCCCCGCTCTGGGGCTCACCTGAGTCCAGTAAGAACTGCTTGGACTGGGAGTAGGAGGCGAGCTGGGCCGCGTTGACCACAACAGCACGAGCCATGGTAGGGATGCAGCCCTGTGGGGGGGGGGGAGGGGGGGGTGTGGTGTCAGAGACCGCCAAGAGCTGCCCCCTGCCCCCCCAAAGTCTCCAGCCCCTTCACTCACCCTCCATAGCGTGGGGACCCCCTCCTCTCGGGCGATTCGAATCAGAGCATTAAACACATTTTTGTAGCCACGGCGCTGGTCAGGAGGAAGCCTGGTGGGAAGGTAGGAAGAGGCCAAGCTCAGGATAGACCACCCTGCCCCACAGGAACAAAGAAAGGGGGGTCAGACCACAGGCGTCCCTGCTCTGCTCCAGACCAGGGATAAGGAGTCAGTCCACTGACGCCAGATCCCAGAGAACGAAGCTGGCGCAGACTCAGACCTGGAACTCACCGGCCATCGGCGGTCATGCGGATAAGAGCCACCTCGGCAGGCGTGCCCACGAAGGCACCCGTCGCACCTGCCGTCATGCCGATCAGGGCCTTCAGCAGAAAGCCAGGTGGCGTGCCGTCTGCCCCAGTCAGGCGCTCAAACAGCACTGTGTAAATGCCGAGGCGAGTGGTGGTGTAGGTAGCCTGGCGCAGCAGGCCAGCCGACAGCCTGGGGAGTGAAGAGGTCAGGGCGTCAGGCCAGGGCCTGGAGCTGCCAAGCCTCCCTCTCCCACCAGCACTCCCCCGTACCCAGTGTAAATGCCCCTCAGCCCCTCTGCCCTCAGAATGCTGGTGAGGGCGTGGAAGCTGGTCTTGTACTCCCGAGTCTTGGCTCCCTCCCCGCTCAGCTGCATCCGGTTCTTCACCAGGTCCAGCGGCTGCACAAACACCGTTGCTCCCATCCTGGAGGAAGACAGAAGCGGAGTCCAGGGCCCGCTGGAACCTGGGAACGAGGGGCCACCAAGCACCAGGCCCGCCCCGTGATTAAGTAAGTGTCCAGAACTCTGGTGGTTATGTGTGTATGTGTCCGCCTGTGCCAGGAGCCACTGGTCTGAAAAGGTCCAGTGGGGGGGGGGCATGCAACGGCAAGCGCGCCACTTCGCTCCAGGGGGTCAGGCACGATCTGGAGCGGTCTGCAGCCCACCCCAGAGAGGAGGCGGGCGCTCCTGACCTGGAAATTCACGCAGCCCAACAGGAACCGGGCAAGGACCTGGAGCCCCACAAGACCCGGGAGAGCCGAGTACCGGGCGGGGATTTCAAGTGGCCCGACGGGCCGTGCAAGGAGCCTGCACGCAGCCCAGCAGGGGCCCCGCAACGGGGGAAAAGGTCCTGGCAGCCCACCAAGGACCTCGGCGTATGCCTGGGACCGCGCTGGCCCCGTGCCGACCCGGGTCCCCGCCACCGACCCGCAGCCGTCCCTTCCTCCTCCCTCCCGACGCCGGGGCCTGAGCTTACCCGGCCAGGCCCCCAAACAGGAACTTGACGGACTTAGGGGACGTGCGGGGCTTCCCGTCTACCCCGCCGGCCCCGGGACTCGCCGTGGCCGCCATCGCCGCTCAGGGGCCCTCGGCTCCGGGTCCTGTGCGCGAGCGGCCCCACTCGCGCCCAAGGTGACACCGCGCGCGCAACAGGGCCGAGGGCGCGCGCACGCCCCTCCGGCTCTCGGGGCCGGCCCCAGCTGGAAGCCGGCGCAGGCGCGCGGCGCAAAGGCCGCCGGGAGCAAGGCGGTGCCGGAGGCGGGGCTTCGAGGAGGTGTTGCGGGAAGGGGTGTGGCTGGTTTAGGAAGCCAAAACCCACACTTTTCGCTGAATTGGACTCGCGGAGAAACAGTGTGAGGCGATCTCGCGAGACAGAATGAGCTAGGGAAGCCGGCGGGAGGGGGGCGGGCTCTCTCGCGATAGGAGCAGCAGGCGTTCCTCGGCGGGAGTGACAGCGTGGGGAGGACTCTCGCGAGACCCGAAGGTGCCGCAGCCGCGGCCGGAGAGGGCGAGAGGTTTGTTAAATCGGGCAGCTCCCAGGTCGCGGGCATGGGGGGGAAGGACTGGATCGTTCTCTGGGGTGCGGCGCTCGCTGCATCTGCAAAGGCATTCCCTCCGCCCTGACCTTCCTCTGAACGGCCCTTTTAGGACCGGAAGTCCTTCCTCTCGAGCACCCAGGGCTGGAGGCCGCCGGACTCCTTCCCGGAAGCCCTTCCCCGGCCGCGAGGACGCCGGCGCACCTGCCCGGAAGTCCCGCCTCCGGAGCGCCCCCGCCCCGCCCGAAGTTTTCCTGTCACCTGTGCCTGCCGCGGTCCCCGTTCCCGGTCCTGTCCCTGTACCCACGAGCGGCGCATTGAGTGCCTCCCGCCCCGCCGCGCAGACCGGGCTGGGCACCGCACGCCCGCACTCGGGGCCCCTCCCCCGCGCCCCCATGTAGCTGAGAAGCGGGGCCTGGGGGTGGTCGGACCCCCGGGATCCTGAGGGAGGGGCGGAGGGCGCAAAGCCCCCCTTCTGCTCCTGCTACGGGGTGCGGCCTGCCCGGCCTCTCGCGCCGCTGCCATGCGCCCCGCGGCCTTCCCGCTTCCTGTGGTGGTGGCCGCCGTGCTGTGGGGGGCGGCCCCCGCGCGGGGGCTCATCCGAGCGGTGAGTGGAAGGCCCGGTGAGGGGCGGGGGCGGGGTGCAGGGCCGCGGCGCCGGGGAACACGGCTCTCTCGCCCGCAGACCTCGGACCACAACGCCAGCATGGACTTCGCGGACCTACCCGCTCTCTTCGGGGCCAGCCTGAGCCAGGAGGGCCTGCAGGTGAGGGCCCCCCGCCAGACCTTCTCTCTCCCGGGGAGGGGCTTGCGGAGCCGAGCCTCGCGCCTGCGGGGCTGGAGCTTGGAGCCCGTCCCGCGTGGGTTCAGAGCCTGGAGGAGGCGGAAGACAGAGTCCCCCGCGGGCGCCCTGGAGGGGCGTGGAAGGGGACGAGGGCGACGGCGGGGGTAGAGCACCGCTCCCAGCGGGGTCTTACAACATCGGGGAACTCCGTGACCTCCCCGCGGCTTGATTTGTTTTCCTGGGAAATGGGGTGAGAGGCGTTTTCTCAGGGTTTCGGGGAGAGTCCGGTCCGGTAAGCAGTGCTGACGTGCTTCACCATGAGGACCGCCGGCCGGCGAGCACTCCCCGGCCCGGCGTCCGTGAGCTGGTTCGTTAGGTGTTGGTGGATCACCAAGCGCGGGAAAGAGAGGACACTTGTAGGTGTGGGAACCTTCAGGGTCGTGTGGGCTCTGGCCAACAGTTCATGAGCCGGGTAGCATCCCCTGTGGGAGGCAGGATGGAGCTTCTTGGAGTTGCGCAGAAGGGAGAGGCTTTGGTGGTCACGAGGGGGCAGGACAAGTAAGTTATATGCTAGTTAGAGCTGAGCGTGGCAAGACTCTCTTGCTCCAGCGGATGGCCAGGGGCTTGTTGGGCAGATGGCCCTGCGAGTTCTGACCCGCTGATTCCAGATGGGCTGCATTCAGTTCCGTTCCTGGGGAGGCTGGAACTAACTCAGGGAGTCCGTCTGGGTCCCGGGCTTAGCACAAGTGGCTCCATTTGGTGCCTTTGGCCGTTTTCTTAACAGAGGGGACTGTGTTTTGTGGAAGTGTGTGCTGGAGACGAGGATGGGACACGGAGCTGGAGAGGGAGTGACCTGGGCGAGTGCAGACTTAGTTTATAATTTGAGAATCTGAAAGGCAGAATCTGAATTAGCTTCAAGTGTGGGGTAGAAGCTTCTCCTGGACGGGAGAGGGATGGTGGGAGGCCTGGCCGAGGGGTGTCCTGTGATGTCCTTGCCTCTTCAGGAGGTGGACTTCTGACTCAGGTAGGACGCTCAGGGGTGAGAAAGTGAGGGACGGCACGCGCACAGCACGGGGCAGCCAGTCTGCTTGGTGGGGCCCCGTGGGGCGGTGAATCCAACTGTTGTTTGCTTCTCTTCCTTCCCCAGGGCTTCCTTGTGGAGGCTCAGCCGGCCAATGCCTGCAGCCTCATTGCCCCTCCGCCCCCAGCCCCGGTCAACGGGTCAGTCTTTATCGCACTGCTTCGAAGATTCGACTGCAACTTTGACCTCAAGGTTGCTGAATGCACAGTGGGAGCTGGGAGCTGAGGGTGACAGAGGTACCCGGCACGAAGAGGCAAGGGCCACGATGGCCCCTTACCCCCTGCCTCGTCCCCCAGGTCCTGAATGCTCAGAAGGCGGGGTATGGCGCAGCGGTGGTGCACAACGTGGGCTCCAACGAGCTTCTGAACATGGTGTGGAATAGCGGTGAGGCTGCGGCACCTGGGCGAGCTGGGTTTTCGCTAGAGCTCAGGCTGAGATATGGGTGGTGTGTGGCCGCCGGCTTGGGAGAACAGTCCGTCCTTGGGGCAGGATAGAGCAGGAGAGCCGAGCGCCAGGGTTAGCAATGGAGCAGAGCGGAGGGCTGGGTTCGCAGCGTCGCGCACTGATCCCCGCAGAGGAAATCCAGCAGCAGATCTGGATCCCGTCCGTGTTTATTGGGGAGAGGAGCTCCGAGTACCTGCGTGCCCTCTTTGTCTACGAGAAGGGGTAGGACGCGTCCCTCCTTTCCCCTCTCTCCAGCCCTTCTGTGACCACCTGGAGCCCACGCCTCTGTGCCCTAGCCATTCAGCCTCCAATCCTTGTCACGGTGCCTCGAGATTTTCCTCCCATCTCCATCCTCGTCTGTGGGCCCCATCCAGCATGTTAACTTTGTCCCTTTGCCTTTCCTGCTCCTCTGATCCTGGCCTTCCTTTCCCCAGGGCTCGGGTGCTTCTGGTCCCAGACAACAGCTTTCCTCTGGGCTATTACCTCATCCCCTTCACAGGCATCGTGGGCCTACTGGTTCTGGCCATGGGAGCAGTGATGGTGAGTAGCTCGAGGTGGGGGACGGATGGCAAGAGCTGCGGGTTTAAAAGCCAGACTGGGTCTGCGTGGGAGGTTGTGTGTGGGGGGGTTGTACTGGATTTGCCCTGTTTTGTTCCCTACATCAACCCACGCCCGCGCCCCCTTCCCCAGGTAGTCCGTTGTATCCAGCACCGGAAGCGGCTCCAGCGGAATCGACTGACCAAAGAGCAGCTCAGGCAGATCCCTACCCATGACTATCGGAAAGGTGAGAGGCTCGGGCAGAGTTGGGGGCCTTTCCCACGGCTCACCTGGTGCCAAAGGAGCTGGAGCTCGGGAGACAAGAGGCAGGGATGGCAGGTGTCAGCCTGGGATGCCGGCTTTCTCTTTCTTCACCTGCATGCCCAGTGAGGTTGGGACAGTAGAGCAGGAGGTGGAAGGCACAGGTGGTTAAATGCAAGAGTTGGGGGGAGAGATGGAGGACAGCCCTTGCCGGGAAGGGAGCTGAGAGCAGAAAGACGGAAGCAGTGGGGAGGAGTTGGTGTGAGAAGGAAGAAACAGGTAAGGAGGGGTTGGGTCTCCAGGCCCTGGAGCCTCCAGTGCCCATATAAGGCTAAGCAGAAGCCCTGCCCCACCACTTCCGCCCCTCCACTCCCTACCTCCCCACCGTACAACTCCCCCCACAGAAACCCACTTCCCTAACCCCAGATTCTTCGGGTCCTACTCTGGCCAGGGAGGGTATCTGGCGGGTTCAGCGGCACCACTCCGAGAGTTCTCAGGGGCCTTGGTCCAGGAGGGCTCAGTGACGGGACTTTCTTCCTGTCCCAGGAGACCAGTATGATGTGTGTGCCATCTGCCTGGATGAGTATGAGGACGGGGACAAACTGAGAGTGCTTCCCTGTGCTCATGGTGAGACCCTCCCTTCCTGGCCCCGCCCCGAGCCTCCCCAGCAGGTGCCTCACCCCCCTCACCCCCGCCCCATCTCTCAGCCTACCACAGCCGCTGCGTGGACCCCTGGCTCACCCAGACCCGGAAGACGTGTCCCATCTGCAAGCAGCCTGTGCACCGCGGGCCAGGGGATGAAGACGAGGACGAGACTCAGGGGCAAGAGGGTGATGAGGAAGGGGAGCCAAGGGACCACCCTGCCTCAGAGCGGACCCCGCTTCTGGGCCCCAGCCCCACGCCACCTGCCTCCTTTGGCTCCCTAGCTCCAACCTCTCCTGTTCTGCCCGGGTCTTCAACAGATCCCCCACCCGCACCCCCTTCCTCTTCAGCTGCCATCTTGGTCTAATAGTTCCCTGACCCCCACCCCCGCCATGCACCCCTCCCATGACCTATTTGCACAGCCTCTCATCCTCGCTCAGTTTTCTGTGTTGAGGGATGGGGGGCATTTCCACCCCAGGTTTCTCCCTCCCTCAACCCCATCCTTTTGAGGGGGTTGGGTCTGGAGAGGGACTGGGTCTTCACTTACTGGGTCAATAAAGTTTTTGTGAACTAAGGAAAGGTGAGATCATTCTCACACACATGCACTCCTTTTTGGGGAATCGACCCCCCCCTCTTTTTTTTGCCATAAAGGGGCAGGGGTGTGCTGAAAGAGAAGAACCTGTAGCCATGGGGACAGCCCTGGCAGGCATTTACTGTGACTCAGAGAGGGGGAGCCCCACCCACATGGGGATGATTCAACCGGCCCTGCCTTGCCCGCAGGCCTGAACCCATTCTCTGGTCTGGAAGACTCCCATCAACTACCAATTCAGCTAGAGCACCTGAGGACGTCGGAAATGCCACCGCATAAGGGCTGGCCCACCCAGGCAGGTGCTTACCCCAGGGCAGGACTCGAGGAAGCCCAAGTTCCTAGACCCTCTTATGCCCTCAACCCTCTTTTAAGCCAAAGGGTCACGGGATGGTCTATCCTGACCCCCAGGCCAAACCACACAGCACCTTGTTAGTAGAATCTTTTTTATTCAGAAAAAAAAAAAAAAAAACCAAAAAACAAAAAGTTTTCCAACCACACACAGGAGGAGTTTGGGTAGGGGGAGGTGTCTGTCCATCCAGCCCCAGCCCCCAGCCCATGTGGTTTTGGCAGCATAAGGGGTGTGGGGTAATGGCCCAAAAAATAAAAATGGTGTATGTGTGTGTCTGGGAAGGACAGGGGTGCAAAAGCCGTGGGGAGTGGTGGGGGGCAGGGACGGACGAGGTCAGTACTGGGAACGCCGCAGGTGGGAGGCCATTTCATAACATTTCTTGTTGATCATACCACCGTGGACACCTTCTTTGCCCATCAGCAGGACTAGCGCTGGAGAAAAGAGAAAGGAGGCTGGGACCCAGGTGTCACAATTCCACCCCCTGCCAGCTGTTGAGCAGCTGTCCAGCCCTGGGGCTGTAACCCAACCGCCTCTCTCCCAGCACCCCCCCCCCCCAACCACAGGCAGGCTGTCAGTCACTCTGGAACAATAGGGCTTTTCAAGAGGGGGAAATCAAGCTTGGAGCTGGAGAGGGCTCTACTAAAATTCAGGGGCTGAGGCTGGCAGGTTGGTGCCTGGGACTCAGGCTAGAAATAACCCGGTGGAGCCTGCCACGCCACATCTTAACAAAAGAGTTCAAAAGACAGCTAAATGCCAACTTCTGGCCACCCCCTCTACCTCTCCCAAGAAAACAGGGTTTCCCCTTTGAAAAGGTTCAGGGGCAGGAAGAACTTAAGAGGTAATACAGTTCAACTTCTTTACATTTCGAGAGGAGGAACTGAGAACTGAAGGAACAATCCAGAGTCCCAGCATCCAGCAGGCTGGTGTGATCCCCTCCTCCTGGGGAGCCGCACAGGAAGAACCCAAAAGACTAACAGGAGGTACAGGAGGGATCCCAGAGCTGGGAAAAGGTTAAGAGCCAGAAACTCACTCTTGGCAGTCATGGTGACAGTGATGTTGAAAGTGGGGGCTCCACCGGTGCTCTTGGTACGAAGGTCCATGGTAAACTCCCCATCCTGCAGCAGTGAGTCCCGGATAACAGAACATTTCTGGCCCCCAAGTGTCAGCCCGTTCACGAAAAAACTTGACCGGTCTTTGCCAACCAGGACACCAACCTCAGCTGGCTGGAAAGGGAAAGGGGCAGCCATCAGGTTAGTACAACGAGGTTCCCACCGGCTTCAAGGACCCACCCGCCCTCCACACCTCCCCCCAGAGGGGCTCTATGTCCCCTGCTCTGTGCACATCACCGGGATTTGAGAACCTCTAAAGAGGACCTGCTGAGCGTCGGGGCAAACCTAGGAAATGCTTACAGAGAAACGACACGTTCCTCTGGACGCCTCGATCTCACTTAATAGGAAAAGCAAACCCAAGAAATAAAGGGAGCTAAAAGCCAGGGAGCAGAGTGGCCAGGCATGGAATGGGGAGCCTTTGGATGCACACCACTCTCCTTCAGGAAAAGCAGAAGCGAAGAGGGGAAGGGAGGGGGCGGGCGAAGCAGGAGAAGCAACTTTGCCCTTATTTGGTCAAAGGTTCTGCAGGAGTTGCTAGGGGCCCGGACGCCTGGGTCTCCTGGTGACTTAGGGTCTGGGTCCAGGTAGCGGTGCCCCGATAGGAGGAAGCAGATCCCGGGGGGCTTTCCGGGGCAGCTGGAAAACTTGGGAAGGGGGCGCGGGGTCAGAGGCGGCCACCCCGCAACCAGGTCCAGACACCCCAGGGAGCCTCTCCCCCCCCCCCCCACCCCCCCAACCCCCCCCACCCGGTCCCCTCCCGCCCGGAAATCCCCTTCCCCCCCTCCCGAACTTCCGCTCCCCCTCCCCACTTCCGGGCAGCGCGGACAGGGAGGTGGTGATGGGGCCGGCAGCCCTCATCCCTCATTCCTTCACTCGCGCGGCTTCCAACTTCTCACAAAGTTACCCCGCCGCATGGCGGGAAGGGCGGGCGCGGGGACTTCCGGGACGGGCCTGCCCGGGGCGCGGGGCGCACAGCCAACCCCGGGGGGCGTGGGGCGGCCTCGCCCTCTCTCAGAAAGCCGGGGGCGCGGGGAGCCCCGAGCGAGCGCGGCGACCTCCCGCGGCCCGCAGCGGGAACAATGGTGGCGGGGTGCGAGCCGGCCGCCGGAAGCGGGGCCGGGGGTCCCCCCCAGCGCCGGCCGGTGCCCGCGCCCGCCCCGCCCTGGCCGAGGCGGAAGTGGGCCTCCGCACCGGGCGGCGCGCCCCTCCCCGCCCTGTGCCCCGGATGTAACGCCCCGTCGCGGGGAGCGGGAGGGATGGGCGCCGCCGCCCCGGGGCGCGGGTCTCGGGGCCGCGGGGGGGCCCGCTCACGTGCGGCCGCCATCGGCACCGCCTCCAGGGCGAGGACCCGGTCGCGGTCCGCGCCCGCCCCCACCCGGGTCCCTCCCTCTCCGCGTCCGCGCCGGCCGGTGCTCCGGGGCACGAGGGCCTCGCACTACCGTGATGTTGACGAAGGTCTTCCCGGGGACGGCGGCCCAGACGGAGGGCGAGTCCTTATAGCCCACGATGGCCGCGTCCTGACAGGTCCCGTCCGCCATGAGGTTGTCGATGTAGGCGTTCCACCCGGCCATGGCGCTGCTGCGGGGACTGCTCTCGGCGCTGCTGCTGGGGCGGCGGGCTGGGCTCGGGGGCCTCGGGCTGGCGGGCAGGGGGAGGCGGAGAGCTCGGGGCGCGCGCTGCCGTCCGGACCGCGGCTCCGCTCGGCTGTGCAGCAGCCCTCGCACCGCCACTTCCTGCTCCTCCCCCCCCCCGGATTTTTATTTGCAAAGGGCGGGGGGCGGGGCCTGCTCCCCGTTCCCTCCCTCCCCCCCGCCTGCCCAGAGACCGAACTTTGCAAAGGCGATTTTAAAAATCCCTCCCCCTATTGCAAAATTTGCAGAGTTGGGTGGAAAACCCTGTGAAAGGATGGGGGGCGGCGGCGGCGGGGGCACTTAGGGTCAGGGCTAGCCCCGCTTCGCCCCGAAAATCCGTGAGACGCCTGTGTCGGGGAAGGCGGCGAGCCCGAGGCGGGCATGGAAGTGGAGGGAAGGCTAATCGGCGAGCCGCGAGCCGCGCGGTGGAGACGGGTGCGGGGCGCGCAGGGTTAAACGGACCGGCTCCCCCTTCCCCCACCTCCGCCGGAGGGCAGGAGCGGCGGCGGCGGCGGCGGCGCCTGCGCCTGCGCCTGCGCGGAGCCGAGCCGGGCGGGAGGGCGCGGAGCGGTTGGGGCCGGCGGCTCGCGGGGCGGGCGCGCGCGCGCCACGGAACCCCCCGCAGAGGCGGGCGGGCGGGCCGGGGACTTGTCTCCCGCCGGGCGGAAAGGGCGGGGGCGCAGCGCGCGCGGGCCCGCTGCTGCCCGTCGGTTTTATTCAGTCCAGAAGTGCGGGAGCCCGGGGGGGAGGTGGCTGGGGCCGGACTTGAAGGCGCCCACCGGGGGCCACTCGTGTCCCCAGGATCTGCCCGAGGGGCACAAGCCGGGGCAGCTCCAGCCCCCAGGCAGGCCTTGGCCCCGCATTCCGGCCCCGCCCGGCCTCTCCCCCAACACACACACACACTCGGGTCACCGGCTGTGCCCCTTGGCCCGGTGCGGCAGAGGTCACTGGGCGCGGGAGACGGGGGCAGGACTACTTTTCCGGGCGGAAGAACACCGGGGGTTTGCAGGCTTTGCAACTTTTCCGAGAAGGGGAAAGTCCCCTCCCGCTCGGGCCCCTCAGGTTCTTTCTTCTTTTCTGTGAAACTTGTGCTGAGAAGTCGTGCGCGCCCACGTCCCGGCGGGGAGGGGCGCCCGGGGTCCCCACCACCGACCAGGTGAAGTCGCCCGCGCAGCCGCGGGGCTGGGCCGCTTCCGGCCCTGGGGGAGGGGCGTCCCGCCGGTCGCCCCCGGCCCCCGACGCCCCCCGGGCCCATTCTTCGACAGCTGCGCGGCTGAGTCACCGGGCTGCCGGGTGGGGCAGCGCTCGGGCACGTGGCGGCGCTCCTCGCCCGCCGGCTCCTGAACTCTGGCACGCCGCGCCCGGAACCCCGGCTGGAGCGCTCCGGGAGGGCGCGGCCCGGGCCGGGGCCGGGGCCGTGGACAGGGCGGGGGAGGTGACGAGCCCCCAGGGGCCCGCGGGCTTGTACCCGAGTTGCGGCCCCCCCAGATTCGCGCCAGGCTCAGAGGCGCGCAGGGGCCACCCCTCCTCCCGCCATTCATTTTGCGCCCCGCTGAGGAACCTCTTTCACGGCTGGGCTGGGGCCGCGCTCCGAGGCGCCCGCGGTCGGCGGGGAAAGGGGCTCCTGGCTGCCGCTCCGCACCCGGGGCGACAAATGCTGGCCCAGCGCTATCAGTAGGGAGCCGCGCCAAGTCTGAGAGCCCGTCTAAATTCGGCTCCCTGCCCCCTCCCCCACCCCCTAGCAGGCGCGAGCCGGGGTGGGGCCCAGAGAGGCCACCATGAGGACCCTGCGAGGTGAGACCCTCTCGCTTTCCGAGTGGGAGATTCCATTTGAGATCACAGCGCTTGCCCGGGACCCCGGCCCCTCCTCCAAGGGAGGGCAGAGGCGGCCGGGCGCCTGCCCAGTGAGCTGAGCATGTGTGGATGTCAGTTCTGCAGCCCCTCTTCCATGCCCCCTCCCCAGCCCAGCAGGGTTCAGGTTACCCCTGGCCTTTACTAAAGGGCACTAGTCCCTCTTTGACCTTTGCAAAAGGGGAATATAATCCTGGTGAGAGCAGAGACCCCCGATCTGAAGGCCCTTCCCTGCACCTCCCCAGCGCTGGAATTAAAAGTTGGGGCTTTTATTGGGGGACAGAGAGGAAGGAGGAGTAGTCATTGACCTTTGGGAAGGGGGCAGGTGCACGGGGCCCCAGACCGAAGGCTGCTGCTTTCGGCTGTAGTGGGCACTTGGCTGCCAGCCCAGGGTGGAGGGGGAGGATGGAGAGGGGGAGAGGCGGGGCTGGCTGGGGCACAGGGTGCTTAGGGGATAAATGCCCAGCCTGAGAGGGGGTGAGCTGACACTGTCCCAGCTGCCACCTAGACTCGGAGCTCACCCTGATCCCCTCTCGAAGACATCCCAGGTCTGGTGAATCCTCCAGTTTCAGAGGATGGGGGTGGGGAAGGGTGGTGCTGATTTGGACAAAGTGGGGAAGCTGTCAGCTTCTCTTCCTCTCAGGACTGGGGGTGCTTGAGAAAGACATGGAAGGGTTGGAGCAAGCAGGATGGGGGGTGCCCAGGGCAGGGAGCCAGACCGCGGAGAGAGGTATATGAAGGGGAGTGAGGGTTGGAGCCAGATGGGGAATTTGGGGTCGCCACGGATTTAGAGGAGACCAAGGAGCAGGAAGAAGAAAACCAGCATAGCAGGAGAGGGTCCAAGGGCTAGCAAGCTCGGTCTGAGGACGGATTGCCCCAGCAGACAGGTGAGGGAGAGGGCCTGAGGGCACCTCTGCGGGCCATAGGGGTCCATGAGGGCCTGGGGAGCCGTGCAGAGGGCGCAGTTAAAGGAGAGGCCCCTGGATCCCTAGGATAGGGGTGGAACAGGAGCTGTTATGGGGGGGGCTGTGCCAGCCTCTTTGGTCTGTGACCTTTTTGTGGGATATTTTTAGCTCCCGCACCTGCCTTCTTGGGGTGGGGAAGACTCTTAAAGGGCAAGGGATTTCGGGTTCCTTCAGGGATCAGCTGTCCACACGCAGTCACACCTCCTGTCTTGCAGCCATGGCCATGCAGAAGATCTTTGCCCGGGAAATCCTGGACTCCAGGGGCAACCCCACAGTAGAAGTGGACCTGCACACAGCCAAGGGTAACACAGGCCCCTGGCGTGGCTTTGCCTCAAGACCCTGGCCTGGGGGGTTCTTTCCCCACCCCCCAGTTCTGCCCAATATCCTCTTCTTTCTCTGGGATCCCCTTCCCTAGAGTTCTTCCAGCCTGGCTCCCCAGGGTGGAGAAGCAGGAGTCTCCCTCTGCACCAGCCCCTGGCCCTGAGCTCCGAGAGCATACTCTGACCCTTTGAGGGTGCAGGGGACTGTGTGTAACCTTCCCCTTCAACCCACCCAGGCCGATTCCGAGCAGCTGTGCCCAGCGGAGCTTCCACGGGCATCTATGAGGCCCTGGAACTGAGAGACGGAGACAAATCCCGCTACCTGGGGAAAGGTGAGGGAAAGTGATGGGGGACGAGCCTCCGTGTGCGGGTGGGGTCAGGACCTGGGCACTCAGCAGCTTCGTGGGATGTGGAGGACTGGAACCCAGCCCGCTTGAGAAGCTGGGATCTATGGGAAGAGGCCTGAATGAATCAGAGTTCTGAACGCCCCGCCCCCCGGCTTCTCTAGGGGTCCTGAAGGCCGTGGAACACATCAACAAGACCCTAGGTCCCGCTCTGCTGGAAAAGGCAAGGGGGAGCTTGCTGCCCCTACCATGCCCCTGTGCCCCCACCCCCGAAGCTCAAGCCTGAGAGAGGCCTTGCTTCACCAGACCACCCGTCCATCGTCTCCCCCAAATACCTGTACTTCTTCCCACAGCGTATGCCCTGACTCCTGACAAACATGACCTCTGCCCCCCATCCCCTGCCCCCCAACCTCTCCTTCCAGAAACTAAGCGTTGTGGATCAAGAAAAAGTTGACAAATTTATGATCGAGCTGGATGGGACGGAGAATAAGTGTGAGTGGAAGGCCCGGGGAAGGGACGGGATGTGGCAGGGGTGGGAGGGACCCCGGGCTGGAGGCCTGGTTAGGATTACTTCTGCATCCCATGATTTAGGGCACACCGTGGCTGGCTGGATTTGTACTCACTCCATAGGCATTTCCTGGTGCCTGCCCACCGCCAGGCCTGAAGCTGACACATTCCCCTGGGGCGGGGGCTCCTGGGGGAGACCGCTCTTAGCACACCCTTCGTGCCCAGTGTTTTGGCCTTCCAATGCTCCCTGGGGTG
The DNA here is from genome assembly GCF_022355385.1 of Mustela nigripes. Lineage (NCBI taxonomy): Eukaryota > Metazoa > Chordata > Mammalia > Carnivora > Mustelidae > Mustela > Mustela nigripes. The sequence goes on from NC_081572.1 coordinate 58,735,165, forward strand.
ACCCCAAGCCATGGGGGAGAAGCCCTCACCCTTTTTTTGTGTTTGCTTCCTCTAGCCAAGTTTGGGGCCAATGCCATCCTGGGCGTCTCCCTGGCCGTGTGCAAGGCTGGCGCGGCGGAGAAGGGGGTCCCTCTCTACCGGCACATTGCAGACCTGGCCGGGAACCCAGACTTGGTCCTCCCGGTTCCTGTGAGTACAGCTGCCCTTGCCCCACGCCACAGTGACGGGGCCACCCCACCAAGCGAGCTGCGCAGTAGCAGCCCCTGGAAAGTCTAGCTTCGAGACCCAGCTCCGAGGGAACAGTTTCCTGAAAGGGAACCTCTTGAGCTGCGGCCTGGCCCCTCCCTCTTTCCCACAATCCCAGCCTCCCATTAAGCCTTTCCGATGCTTTCTCTGGACCTAACCGCCCCCCCCCCACCCTCCCCGCTGCCCCATGTTCCTTCGCATTCCAGTGCTGGGCTTGGTGCTAACTGGGACGGCTCACTGTGCCCTGTACCCCAGTCCGCGGGTCAGATGGACAGCTGCTTCAGGCCAAGGGTCTGGCATCTCCATCTCCTTTAATCTTTATCAAACACAGGCCCCTGGTTTAAGCCCCGACGGTGCTTTCCCTGCGCAGGCTGTCCTGGAGGCAGCCTGCTCTGCCTGTTTGCTCACGGATCTTAGAGGAGGTTGCCTAACTGCACTCTCTGCCTCGTTTTCCTCGTCTGTAAAGTGGGAGTGATGACAGGACCTCGCTAATGCAGGGAGCGAGCTCACGGACCCCACGGAAGGTTCCGCAGCGGCGCCACTGGCTGTCACAGACCAGGCACCCCCGGAGGCCTCGTTTCCAGTCTGTTTGATTTTGAGCTTAAGACCCTGCGGGAAAGCGGGTGGTACTCCCGTCTTATAGAAACAAGGAGAGAGACCCTGAGAAGTCAGATTGCTCACTCTAGACCCTGCAGCTGGGGATTCGGGACGCCGGGCTTCCAGCTGGACCCTCCCAGCTGGCCCGGGTCTGAGCTGCCCTCCCCTCCCTCCCCCTGCCAGGCCTTCAATGTCATCAATGGGGGCTCGCACGCCGGCAACAAGCTGGCCATGCAGGAGTTCATGATCCTGCCCGTGGGGGCCAGCTCCTTCAAGGAAGCCATGCGCATTGGCGCGGAGGTGTACCACCACCTCAAGGGGGTCATCAAGGCCAAGTACGGAAAGGATGCCACCAACGTGGGTGATGAGGGCGGCTTCGCACCCAACATCCTGGAGAACAATGAGGGTCAGTGTGAGCGCTCTGAGGGGCAGCGCCCCCGCGTCCCCGCGGAGGAGGGGCTGCAGGGACCATGAACCCGGACCCTCAGGTCCCCTGTTGCCCCTTCCCCAGCCCTGGAGCTGCTGAAGACGGCCATCCAGGCGGCTGGCTACCCAGACAAGGTAGTCATCGGCATGGACGTGGCAGCGTCCGAGTTCTATCGCAACGGGAAGTACGACCTCGACTTCAAGTCCCCCGACGACCCCGCGCGGCACATCACTGGGGAGAAGCTGGGAGAGCTGTATAAGAACTTCATTAAGAACTATCCTGGTGAGACCCCCCTCCAGCCGTGCTGTCGCTCCTGCCTGGGACCCCGGCACAGGCCCAGCACGGGGACTGGGGCGCCTCTGCGGCTCCTAAAGCCTGCCGAAATCCCCTCTGGGCTCTCCCGGCCTGTGCCCCGCGAGGCCCCTCCGGTCTTTAACCGGTTCTCCCCCCCACTCACCAGTGGTCTCCATCGAGGATCCCTTTGACCAGGATGACTGGGCCACCTGGACCTCATTCCTCTCGGGAGTTAACATCCAGATTGTGGGGGACGACCTCACAGTCACCAACCCTAAGAGGATCGCCCAGGCCATCGAGAAGAAGGCCTGCAACTGCTTGCTGCTGAAGGTCAACCAGATCGGCTCTGTGACCGAGTCCATCCAGGCGTGAGTGCCTCCCGGCCCCCGGGCAGCCGCAGCCTCCCCGGCCCCGACTCTGCCTGTCCAGCCACATCTGAGGTCCCCCAGCTCCTGCCCCGTCCCACCCTCCCGGCCCCAGAGCTTTTGCCCCAGCGACCCTGCTGTGCCCCACCTTCAGCCTGCTGGGTTCCTCCCCCAGATTCTGCCTTTCCTTCCCACCAGTATCTCAGGAGCTCCCGCTCGAAATCGAGATTCTCCCCTTCTCTCCTGCTTCCCAAGGAACTTAGTCATTCCCCTCCCCGCCAAGAGCCCACTGCCCCAAACCAAAGGGGAGAGCCCCACTGTGCCCTGGGCTTTCCCTCTGAGGCCCCGGTCGATCTTACTGAGTTTCCTCCCCGCCCAGCTGCAAGCTGGCTCAGTCTAATGGCTGGGGAGTGATGGTGAGCCACCGCTCTGGGGAGACCGAGGACACGTTCATCGCCGACCTCGTTGTGGGGCTCTGCACGGGGCAGGTACAGCTCCCAAGTGTCTGACGGGCCTTCTTGGGGTCCCCGGTTTCCTGCCTGGGTTGGATGCCCCTGCAGGCCGCTCCCACTACCAGCCACACGCAACCCCCCTTTCCTCCCCAGATCAAGACGGGTGCCCCCTGCCGCTCAGAGCGCCTGGCCAAGTACAACCAGCTCATGAGGTATGGGTGTGGTGCACAGCGGGCCTGGATGTGGGGGGCCTGGGGCGGTGGGGTTGGGAGGCGCAGCTTTAACTTGGCCTGCCTTCTAGGATCGAGGAGGCTCTCGGGGACAAGGCTGTCTTTGCTGGACGCAAGTTCCGCAACCCGAAGGCCAAGTGAGAAGCTGTAGGCCCCTTGCCCCCCCGGGACCCATCCAGGCCTTCAAGCCTTTCCCCACGGAAATAAATGCTGGTGGCAAGCAAGACAGTGGCCTGCTCCTTGGTGGGACTGAGGGGATGCTGGTCTCTGGCTTGGCCACGCCTGGAGGTGGAGAGGTGGGGCAGGAAGGGAGGAACACACGGATGACCTGCTGGGACCCAGAGGAAGGGGAGGGACGAGCTCACACTTCTGAAGGAGGCGGGTGGAAGCAGGGCGGGGGCCTGGGGTCTGAGCACCCTGTGAGGGGAGGCTCCCTCGGATCTGTCTTTCTACCCGCGGGGTGCACTGTGGGTCGGAGTCGGAGGGCTTGTGCTCCCGAAGCTTTCAGCATCGGACACCCTTGTAGACACTTGACATCTGTAAACCAGTGCTGTCAAAGGGTTAGGTTTCCCTCCCCATCCTACGTGTGAGGAAACCTAGGCACAGAGAGCCTCCCTGACCGGAGAGACCAGGAGCCAAAGCCGTGGGCCCTTTGTGCTCAGCGAGTGCACACTTTCAATGTGATCGCCTGTAAACCTCCCCCAGGAAAGTGGCGGCGTCTGGCCGTGCCTGGCCGGCACCCGCATTTTATACTGTTCGACCTAGAATCCTCTTCCTCCTTGGGACCCACCTTTCTCTGGCCAAACAAACCGGGACATTGGGTCAAACTGTGTTTATTGAACGTAAAGTCATCCCAGCCCCACGAGGAAGAAAATTTCAAGGGAAAAGGGGGAATAATACACGTTAAATACCCACCTGCGCGTTCGCACACACGCACGCACACACACGAGCACACGCACACGTCCAAGCTCCAACAGTGACGTGTCAAACACAGGCCCCCCAGCCCGAGTGACGCCGTCAGAGGTGGTGCGGGGGGCGGGGGGGGGGCTCCAGGATGGGTTCTAGTAGCAGCAGCCTGTCCCCCTGCCCCCTGCCCTGCCCTGCCCCGGGGAGCCGAGGCGCCTAGGAGGTGGGCGGCAACTCCTCCCCGCTCTGGCGCAGCCGCTTCTTGGCCCGGATCTCATTCATGGCCTCTTCGATGGAGCGCGTGTCCCTCTTGTTGGCTACAGGCACTGCGGGGTGGGAGAGGAGTGTGGGGAGGGCCCAGGAGCCCTGCTTCACAGCCTCCCCTGACCTCCCACAGCCCTGTCCCGGCCGCCCGCCCCCACGGGCCTCACCACAGCCGTAGGTCTTGTTGGCCTGCAGCATGTGGGCCGCGTCCTTGGCAGCCCCCTTGCCGATGAGGTGGCTGTACTTGTCCTTGTAGTCGCTGGCGGGGCTCACTACCACGGGGCCCTGCTGGGCTGCCTCCTCCTCCTGCCGCTGGGCCAGCTCCTAGGGGTGCAAAGACGAGGCACCAGCGCTCGGGGGCCTATCCCCAACCCCTCCCGGGGCCAGGCTGCCGGGCGGAGCTCACCTTCAACTTGCGTTTCTCCTCGGCCTTCTGGGGGTCCCACTCCTCGCCACGACGGTAGGAGTCTAGCTCTTCGTCGGAGGGCGCAAACTCCTGTGGATAAAGGAACCACGGGGTCAGGCTCCACACCCACGCTGCATCCGGCCTCTCCCTCGGGGGGGCACAGGCTGGAAAGGAAAGAGAAGGGCGGGCGCTCGGGCCTTTCACCTTTTTGAAGATCATGACATAGCGACACTCATCATCTTCCCCGAAGGAGAAGGACGTCAGGCCAGCCACTTCCACCACATCGTGTCTGGGAAGGGAGGCCAGAAGGGAGAGTCTGGAGGGCTGCCGGGGCCCAGCACCCACTTCTCAGGGGCCCTGTGGGCCTGTTCACGCCTCCCGTAGCCCAGAGACACTCACAGGATGCTCCTCTCTATCTTGTTCATCGGCTGGAACTTTTTCTTGACCTGGCCGCTGTCTTGGATGAAATCTGACACCTCTTTCTCCATCTTGGGAGACAGAAGAAGAGGACGTGATCCATGGCTCCACCCCAGGACCCCTTTCCTGACCTGCGCCAGCGGGCCTCGCCCCCTACGCCTTCCCCAGCCTCCATGCCACTGGCCTCCAGGCTTCTCACTGCACACACCTGGGAAAACCTGAGACCTCAACCTTCCAACCCTAACTTCTAGAAGTCCTCCCCGAGGCTGCCTCTGCTGGCCCAGCGGCTCACCCTTTTACGGAACTCCGCTTTCTGCTGTCTATCTTGCTCCTGCAGTTTCTTCAGCCGGGCAGCCTGCTCTGGGGGAGAGAAACAGCAGCATGAGCCCGGGGCTGCAGCGAGGGGCGGCGGCGTCTGCGAGGCCTCACAAGAGGTCTGGCATGCCCTGGGAGAGCCGGGCAAGTGTTTCTTCCCCAGACGTCCGTGCACTCACTCTGCCTGGCACAGACACTGGGACGAAGCCTGCCCTTCAAAAGCGCACGCTTTAGTGGGAGTGACAAGGAGGAGAACCATGCTTGACCCCATTTCCCAGCCCCAGTGGGAAACCCGGTTCACAAGCATTTATTTCATGCCCACGACGCATGGAGACCTGAGACCACTGGGGCGCTGAGAACAGAAGCAGCACTGCCTTCCAGGAGCTTCCCATGACACTGTCTCCCCAGGAAAGGAGAAATTATTGAACTTCCTATATTCTGTAACACCCCCGATTCTCACTTGCACTGACAGGAGGGCACCGCAATGGTTGGTCTGACACCCGGCTTCTTTGGGGCTGCAGATGTCCAAGGCGAGCTGCGAGGGTGCTCCACCAGCTTGGGTCTTGGCGCCCCCCTCCCCTCTGTCCTGCCACTTGGAATCCCTGAGCTTCCGGCCCACCCGGCCCACCCGCTGCCCCGGACCACTTCCCGTTTGCCTAACCACTCCGTGCCTATGCACCTGTGGTTCCTCCTCATGCAGACCAAGACCCACCAAGAGTCTGAGCTGTCACTGCCTCCCCCAGGGCCCGAGCACGCTGGGGTCACAGACGCGCTCTAGCGTATGCACAGAAGCGACAGTGCAACGCCTCATCTGCCTGCCTGATGGACTGGGAGCCGCTGCAGGCAGGGACCCTGTTCAGGCCCCACCAGTCCCTCTGGGTTGATGTGGCCAGGCGGCCTGGGGGCTCCCCTCTGTCTCATCTCAGAGCCTATCCCCAGGGCCCCTATGTTGACCAGTTAGACCACTGACTGCTCTAACTGGCCTGCAGGTCTCCCCATGCGTCTGTGAAGGTGGCCTCCGACTAAGGTTAAGAACGTGAGCCAGAAACACCGCAGTTCGCCAGTCCTGGCCGGTTGACGACCCCACCGCTTCGGAACCCTGGGACCTCAGGCAAGCGACTGGACTCTGCACCTCGGCTTCCGGGTCCGGCTGCGGCCCAAAGCGCCCACGTGCTGCCCGCCTGGAGGCCTCGAACACGTTTCTCTGCCCAAAGGGGCGGGCGGCTCCCGCCCCGCTGAAGGTCCCGTCGGCCCCCGGACTACGCCTTTTGGGGGATGTCAAACTCGGGTGTGACCGCTCCGTGCGCGGTCCGGACTGCGCGCTCCCGGACGCAGGACGCGGGTCCCAGCCCGCCAGGGCCCCTAGCGCGGCCGCCCCGGTGCGCCCCGGCCCGCTCCGGGCCGCTCGGGTAACCTGGCGGGGAGGCGGCGGCCACTCGGACGGCCATGGCGCCCTCGTGTCTCCAGCGGGCAGAGGGGCCCTGCAGCACCGGGGCCCCGGCGACCGCCCACGAGGGAAGGGCGGCGAGGCCGCGGGAGGGGCCGGGGAGAGCGGTAGGAGGGGCGCAGCCCCACCAATCGGAGGCGCCGAGGGCGGGGTGTGCCCGAGGAAGGTCGGGCCAGACATCGTAGGCGGACCCCGAAAGGGAGGGGGCCAATAGGGGCGAAGAGGCTGCGGTAGACCGTGCTGCGGAGCCTATCGCAAGGCGGCTGGGGTGTGGCCCGCCGACACGGCCCCCCAGCCCGCAGGCGGGCCCAGGAGCGGGTGGGCCCAGGAGCGGGTGGGAGGGGGCTGGAGGCAGCCAGCCAATCAGACCCGGACAGCGGCGGACGGGCGGGCCCGACGGCGAATTAAAGACAAGGACCGCGGAAGGCCAGTAGGAAAGAAGGCGGGAGGCTGGCGCTGGGGTCCGGGCAGCCAATCACCGGCCGCTGAGGGCAGCGGGCGGGACGGCAGCCCTTTTAGGGACTCCGGGGGTCTCCGTAGGGGCCTGTGAGGGGTCTTTCAAGGTTGAGGAGGCGGCAGCGTCCGAAGGGGCGAGAGTGTGGCCCTGAGAACTGGGCGAGGAGAGGCGGCTGTGGATTTGGGGTCCTCACCTCGGGCCTTGCGCCGAGACTCCTGGTCCCCGACGCTGGGCGGCTTCTCCATGGAGCTCAGGATGGAGCCCAGCAGGTCCGCCATCTTGGGAGTGACTGCGGAGGGGCGGCGCGTCTTAAAGGGAAGGGCGAGGCGCCTTTAAGGCCGGAAACACGTCGGAGGCGGCACGCTCCGCGCCCGCGCCCCTCCCCGCCCGCCGCCGGCCCCGCCCCCCGGCGAGTGCAGACAGAGGCGGGAGGCTGGCTGGTGCAGCGGAGTTTAATGGCAGCGCGTGGACACCGAGCCCATGCACACGTAGACGTGCTCGTGGAGCCGGCCGGGCCCCGCCGCGCCGTGCTCGCTCGCGCGGCGCCTTAAATAGACTCTTCACTCTCCTCTGTATGTTACAGTATGTACAGGCCCCTTCCCCGGGCGCGCGGGGCACCGAACGACCCCGCCGCACGCCCCCCGCGGCCCGGGCCCCGCGGCCGCCGAGGGAGGGGACGCGCCGACGCGCGGGGTCGGGGTGGGGGGGCGCGCGGCGGGGGAGGGGCCGCGCGCGGCGGGGGAGGGGCCGAGGCGGGCACATTCAGAGACGCGTCCAACGAATAAATAAGGCAAGTCGGGAAGGGCCGAGGCGGGCGCTGGCGGCTGGGGAGCGCGGAGAAGGGGCAGGCGGGGCTCCGGACGTCACGGCGGGAGATGCAGGGAGGCGGGGGCGCGGGTCTGCGGGGCGGGGGACGCGGAAGCGGGGTCGCGACCCATGGGGGAGACCTAGGGACGGGGACAGCTGCCGACAGGGGCTCCCCTCCCCCGGAGAGGCCTCTCCCTGTTGAGACTGCCAGAAGCGGCCCCCAGAGCGCTGGGGAAGGCGGGGCGCAGTCAGGTTGCCAGTCCGGGCTGGGGGATCCCTTCCAGCTCCTGGTTCTGCTTCAGTTCCCTCATCCTGCAGAGACAAGGGGAAGGAGTCAAGAGACCAGCGGTGGGGGGGGAGGCCCGCGGGGAGGCTGGCGCCGGCGCGTGCATGTACCCCGGGGACCGCTCCAGAGAAGGGAGCACCTGTGTCGGCAGCGCCGCAGGAATCTCATGATCTTCCGGGCTGCCTGGTCCTGCTTCTTGGTGAGGAAGGAGCCTCTGGTGGCAGAAGAAAGGATGAGGCGCCGTGGCACACCAGCACCCTCGCCCTCAGCCCCCTGACCCTCGAGGGAGACGCAGGGGCCGGATGCTGGGCTGGGAGTGGGCACAGGGTGGTGGACCTGGGCATGCAGGGCTGCGGGCAGCCGTACTTGCTACGGGCGGGCAGGCTGCCTGTGGGCCGGTGGGGAGGCCCGGGCCGCCTGCGGTAGGAGCGGTAGTGCTGCTGGATGAGCACAGCCGCCCTGCGGCTCTGCTGGAAGCGCTTCTGTTCGTAGTAGCTTCGAAACTTGCTCTGGATCAGGATGGCCGCCTGGGTCATCTTCTTATAGAGCGCAAACTGCAGACACGGAGGGGCAGGGACTGAACTGCAGGAACAGAGGCCCGAACCCCTGTGGGTCACCCCCAGGTTCAGCTGGTGTAAGCCTCTAGTCCACACGGTCGTGGGAAGCTGAATCATCACGGACAACCTCACACCCAGACCTCCGGCCTAATACCTTAAGCGCAATCCAGGTCAGCTTGTGGAGAGAGAAGGGGAGTTAGGGCTTTGGCAGGGCCGCGTGGTGGGGGTGAGGGATGGGGGTGCATGTGCACCGGGTGCCTGCGGGCCGCCGTCTGGAGACCCAGCTCTCACCTGCTTGTACTTCCGGTAGCAGCGCTGGATCACAGCCGCCGCCACCTCCTGCTGCTCCTTCAGCCTCCGGCCCTGGGGGGAGACAAGGGAGTCAGCACCGGGGCCCCCAGTGCTCACCTGACCTGTCCTGCCACTGGCCAGGAGCCCAGTCTCCCCCGGACTTGGACTGCTGTCATGCACATCCTGGGACCCCCCGGCCCACTGACCTTGTACTTTCGGAAGGCCGTCTGGATGACGCGTGCGGCCTCGTACAGTTCCCGCTGCTCGTGATCCGACAGCGTCAGCAGAGCGAAATCACTCTCCATCTTGCCGCTGGCTGAGGCAGACAGGAACTCTGCCCAGGAAGGGGCTGGAGGGACAGCCGGGCGCCCACGCTCAAAGGGCAATTCGCTGTAGGGGAACAGGGAGAGGGAGGTTACGAGGAGGGAACCATTGTGAAGGCAGAGCTTGGGCGACGGCATGGAGAGGGACCTGTTCCATCTCTTCTCAAAGGCCCTGGTGCCTGAGCTGCAGTGGAGCTGTGGCTCGGGAAAGGCTCCTTCCCTGCTCCCATCCGCCCAGGACATGTCTAGATGCTGCTCTCCTGAGCTGCTCACCTGGGGGGGCCTGAGCTGGGGAAATGGTCCACGTTCTCCAGGTAGCTGGCCAGCCAGGACATAGTCTCGCTGAGCCCCAGGGCCCCTGTCCGCTCCCTCGTGGATGCTCCGGCCTCGGGCAGCCCCACGAAGTCCTCTCGCTTAATCCGCTCTGGCGTGGCTTCGATGATCTGCTTGGCCAGCGAGATCATGTCTACCTGCATGAGGGAGAAGCTGCTGAGTCCCCAGCCGCCCCCACTGCCAGGTGCTCCCGCCCAGCCACAGCTGTAGCCAACGTCCACCTCCTGTCACTCCTGTCACCACCAGAGCCTGAGGCCTCGCAGGTGGATGTCCTGGCTCCCCACTTCGCAGATTTTTGCATTTATACTCCCTGGGCTCCTGTGTGGGTGCATGGCGGCCCTCTGTGTGGAGACGTTGTAGCAAACAGGACAGGAAGGCCCTGCTCCAGACGGGGATGCAGGAACTGAGCAGACAGAGCCCCTGGCCTTCCAGGCTGACTACCCACTGCCCCCCACTCCTGGGCAGCCCCCCATCACGCCCTCCCCATGGGCTTGGCCAGGCCTACAACCGCAGGCCCCGGAGGCCCCCTCCATGGCTCCGTGCACTGCTCTGGCCACGTGCAGCACGGTTCTCTGCCATTCCTGAAGCTGTTGGGGACTTTGGCAGCCTCTCTGGGGAAGGCACATCCCAGCTTTGAGCAGCCCAGGTGCTGCCAGCCCCCAGGATCCTTGCCGTCAACCCGTGCTGCCCTCCCTGCTCCTCTTTCCGTCGTGCTGCCCAGCATCCCCAAGGACCCCGTATCTTCGCGGATCAGCAGGGGCTGCTCCCCAGGATTTTTAAAACTGATGCCTCATGACTTCGGAGTCACAAGCTCTGAGCGGTGCTAAGCAAAGGGTTCCTGTGCCTGTCCCCAAAACAAAGGCAGCCGACCCCTTCTTCCCAGCTGAAGCCAGACACTGCTTCTGCTCTGCGGGATGCTCAGTGTCTGCGCCGCACCCCCCCACCCCGCACCCCTCACAGCTCCGTCCATCCGCGGACGGCGGCGTACCGGGATCACGTCCACAGCCGGCGGGCCATCTGCTTCCTCAGGGGCAGCCCCACCTTCTGGGGCTGCTGAAAGAGGAGGTGGGGAGGGGGCTGGCCCGTGGGCATTGGTGGTTTCACAGTCCATGAGGAACAGGGGGACCTCGGGGCCACCGGCGGAAAGCTGGCCAGGGACAGTCTCGGAGGCTGGCAGAGGACTACCATCTGGGGCGCTGGAGTAGGCAGACGTGACGGAGAAGGTGCCCTCTGACAGCTCCGAGGGCGAGGAGATGCTGCTCAGCCCTGTGAGGGGAGGGGGAAGCCAGGGTAGGGGGCGCCCGACTGTCCTCCCACCTGCAGCCTCCTCTTAGAGAGACCAGCAAGGAGCCTCACCAGTATCAGGACTGGAGGAGGGTGGCGACAGGGCAAGCGGGGGCTCAGCTGAAGCTTCCTGTCTCTGCAGTTCCTCCAGGCAGCGGGCAAGGCGCACGTGACCCCGGGAGTGCGCCACGGACAGGGGCAGCCGGCCCAGGGAGTCGGGAATGCTCAGCGCCTGCCGGTTCCAGCGGAAGAGGAGCACCGCGGCTTCCAGGTGGCCCAGGGCACAGGCCCACATCTACAAGGGGGTGGGGAGCAGGAAGTGAGGCCTGGGGCCTCCCTGGCTGGGTCTCCCCTGTGAGACCTGTCCCCAGGCAGCGGCCCACACGTGCTCACCAGCGGGGTGCAGGAGAAGTGGTCCACATTGAGCGGGTCAGCCTCTTGCTCCAAGTCCAAACTCCCCGTCCCCACGCTCCTGGAGAATTTGGGACAGGGACACCAGAGCCCTGTCAGGGTAAGGGCAGGTGCCACGGGAGCATGCTGTCCAGAAGCACCAAGATGGGTAGGGGGTGCTTGCAGAGACACAGGGCAGGAGGAGCCCCAACATTCAGAGTCCCAAGTAGGGGGATGGGGCCACAGTGTTGAAATTCCCGGAGTGTGAGCCCTCTCCTGGCCCTTCAACCACAGCGACCGCAGCTCCCTCCTGGCAGGGCTCCAGGTGGTCTGGGCCCTCCCCGGTCCCCGGCCCTGGTTGCCTCCCTGTGGCCCTGCTCACCGCCACTGGCTCAGTGTCTCAATGAGGCGTGCGTAGCCCTGGGCAGCGGCCAGGTGCAGGAGACTCATGCCACGGAAGGGGCTCCCGTGGGCCAGGCGCTCAGGGCCCCTCTGGGTGGAGCGAGGGATCATGCTCTCTACCAGGACCACCACTCGAGCCTCGAAGCCTGGCCCCTGGCCTTCATCCTGTGGAGAAGAGCCCCTTAGGCAGAGACCTGAGCATCCGGCCTCTGGCTTGGCATGGTCTGGGCCGCCCCCACCTGTCCTCTCCCCTCCCTGTCCAGGCTTCCGCCACCCAGGCCTCCCACTCCAGCTCCTGACGTTCCCCACGCCACAGCTCACTTCCTTCAGCAGCTGTGGCAGCCGGACCTCACACAGCCATGCCCGTGTGTGCCCTTCACGCTGGCTGTGGTCAGTGCTGTGCCTGCAGACGGCCCGGCCACGTCTTCAGAGACCCGGGCCCACAGGCTCTCTGTCCCCTCCCCCACCCCCACCTTCACCCCCACCCGCTTCGGATCAGAAATAGTCTGTCGTCTGTGGCCTGTCATGCCAAGAGGGCGCCCAGAATAGCCGCTCCTGCCACGGGGTGACGTCAGGGAGGAGGAGGCTGGGGACAGGAGGGACAAGCGAGTCCCACAGCAGAGCCATTTGCTCCAGGGAGACCCTCCTCGGCTTCCCACCCAGACCTCCCTCCCCACGGAGGTACCTGGATTGGAGGCGTGTCAGGACCGCGGCAGGGAGCCTGTCCGGCTGCTGCCATGTCCGCCATCCGCTTCTCCATCTGCTCCAGCCGCTCCAGAATGGACATTCGGAACTGGTTGTCTGAGGGGAAGCAGTACGGGAGGCTGAGCGGCAGGCAGGCGCAGGGGACACCTGTGCCACCACGGCTAGACCCGAGAGGTGAAGACGAGGCACCACGGTCTTTACTCTTCCCCAGAACAGCCCCTGGGCCCCTCGCCCTGCATGCAGCCCAGCCAGGATGCAGGCCTGAAACGAGGACCTACAGCGCTACCCGCGGACCGGGCACCAGAATCTGGAACCAAAACCCCGTTCCTCCAAACACAGATGGGGCAGGGGTCCCAACGTGCGGCCCCGAGCTGCCCCAGGTCGCTCACGCGTGCACACGCTCACACACCCAGCCCTCCAGGTGAGCCCTCCGTCAGCTCTCCCTGCCCCAGTGTGATCTCTGTCCCCCACGCTGCGCTGAAGGACTCTGGGGCCCCTCCTGTCTGCCGTCTACTGCCCAAGTGAGCTTGGGGCTTGTGATTTAAGAAGCACCACCCCCTCCTCCCGGCCCCCCGCAGCTGTCCATAGAGAGCATGGCGGGGCTTGGAGGTGACAAAGATGGATCGCCATGTCCATTCCTCCTCTTCCTCCCCCACCCTGGGCACAAGAGCACGTGTGCGCGCGCACACACACACACACACGCACACCCCAAGCCATATCTGTTCCTTCCTGAGATCACGTGAGGACAAGGAGGGGAGGCGGGAGGGAATGGGAGCCACAGGACAACAGGCACCCAACGGGTTGGAGGTTGGAGATGTCCTGCTTAAGAGGCAGGACAGAAAAGGCTCAGGGCCTGGAGCTGATGGCCAGGAGGAGTGTGGACGGTGAGGTGAAGGGCAGAAGGGACAGAAGAGGAGGGAGATGTGGCAAAGGAGCACTGGGAAGGAGTGGGGCAGGTGAGGGCACAGGTGCGGGGCATAGGGAAGCCCAGGGAGAGAGAAGACCCCCCAGGGGGAGATAGGGTGGTGGGGCAGGGCTTTGGCAGGGGCCCCCCAAGGCTGAGACAGCAGGGGGCAAGGGCTCCTGAGGCAAAGCAGTCCTGCGATGGAGGGGGGCGGCAGCGCAACTGAGAGAAACCCAGAGAAGGGGGACCCCCAGCTGGCCACGGGAGGGAGAACCAGGACAGGAACACGTGGGTCTCCGTGTAAGTACGTGTGTGCGCACATGCGTGTTTCTACAGGAAAGCGTGTTAAAGCATATTAAAGGTGAACGTCACAGAGCAGTGACGTGATCAGTCTTCTACTTTGTGCCTGTTACCCCAGATTTCTTATTGCAAACACCTACCTCAAAGGCAGAGGCAGAAACAGAAAGGAAGTTGAAATCATGTGCCTCAGTACACGTGCAAGCTTGTGCACTCGGACCCCCACGCACACTGTTCCAGACCCCGTCCCACCTCCCACCTCCTGGCCTGGCCTGGCTCTGTCCCATTTTTGGGGCAGAGAGGACAGGCCAAGAGCTGGGACAGAGATGGCTCCAGGATTCCCAGGGGAGGGGATGGGAGGGACAGTGGCTGCCCCTTTAGAAGCATGAAGCAGGAGCTGGGAAAAGGCCACTGGAGTCCTGGGGTGTTTAGGAGTGCGCCCCACTCCAATGCTGGGCCCCACACGGGGTACTTACCATCCAATGACAACCAGTCAAGCTGAGTACTAGGCAGTGACAGGAACCGGCGGGCTCGATACTCAAAGAGCACAGAGGCGGAAAGGGGCCCCTCCCGGCCTGCCACCTGCAGAGACACCAGCCCCACCTCATGGGCTGGGGGGGACAGGGTCAGGGACACAGTCTCTCTCCCTGGCTCCTTCTCTGGCCCCGCAAGAGAGCCGCACACGACTGTTTCACAGTCGGCTGTGCTGCACCCTTGCTGGAGGCAGAGACACCCCTGGCTGACGTGTCCTTGGTGCCACCTGGGGCCGGATTCCCATCACTCAAGAACTTAACACCTGCTGCGGGCTGGGCCCAGGGTGCCTGGGAGGCTGAGGGTCCACAGATGCCCCTGCTTAGGAAGCAGCCGGATCCCCCAAGGTCTGGGGCAGGGTCATGAGCCTGTTACCAAGATCGGGGAGAGAGAAGCAGCCACTCTCCAGCAGGGTCCAGTGAGAGCTGTGTCTGGGCTCTTCATGTCTATGGCCTTGACGAAAGCACTAGTCCCCAGACTGTGGGCTGAGAGAAGTCCCAGCACCCAGCCTCCCTGGTCTCCCTTTGCCTTTCAGGCACCGCTGGACCAGGCTGTCACAATAGGACATACTCATAGACCGCCAATCTGTCCCGTCACTCTGGTGGTCCCTGTGGTCCCAGAGCAGCAGTGACTGCTGGGTGCAGGTAAGGAGCAAAACTGGGGGCAGAAGGGCAGAGGCAAGCCTTGGCAATGATCTCTAGACCATGCTGTCCAACAGAGCTTGCCTCCACGACGGGAACGTTCTGGATTGGTACTGTCCAGCAAGGCAGCATGAAGCCACGTGTGGCTACTGAACCTTCAGTATGTGTTTGCTGGGGGCGCCTAGGGGGCTCAGTGGGTTGAAGCCTCTGCCTTTGGCTTAGGTCATGATCCCAGGGTCCTGGGATCAAGCCCCGAATCGAGCTCTCTGCTCAGCGGGGAGCCTGCTTCCTCCTCTCTCTCTGCCTGCTTGTGATGTCTCTCTGTCAAATAAATAAAACCTTTTAAAAAAATCTTACAAAACAATATGAGTTTGCTGTGTTGGAGAAGCTGAATCTCACGTTTTCATTTTTTCTACTGAATTTCCATGGGCCCATGTGGCTAACCCTACCATACTGGACAGTCCAGGTCTAGGAGACAGTGTCCTTTAGTCCAAGACTGATCAAGGGAGACCAATGTGTCTCCCTTCTCATGCTCCGAGACCTCCCTGCACTGGAACTAGAAACCGACTCCAAGCAACCAGAGGGCCTGGAGCGACAGTGGAGGCCCACCCGCTCAAATGCCTGACCTCCCAGGAGGGAGGCCACAGACCGGAGAAAGGAGATTTCTCCAAGACTGCCAGTCTGCTCAGGACTAGACTGCTTACGCCAGAGCCTAGACTTCTGACACACAGCCGATTCCTGTGCCTGTGTGGGGGCATGAGGCTCCCGGGCCCACAAGTCAGCCCCTACCCGGGGCACTCCCACCCCCGTACCAGGACAGTAGCAGCGTAAGACCCCGGGCTGAACAAGCGAGGCCGGCACAGCGATGTGATCGAAGACACAGGAGTAGTGCTCGGCGGCCTCTGTCCAGGGGCCTGTGATGAGCACCTTGACACCACCCTGCAGAGACAAAGCCAAGTCCTGTGACTGGAGCCCCGCTGGGCGTTCATTCACTCGTTCATTTATCCTGACTTCAGACCCCCAGGGAGCACCTGCGGTGCGGCAGGCCCTGTGCTAGATTCTGGGGTACAGGAATGGGGCAGGACCCCGAAGGGTTAGGTCAGCTAGCCTGGCCCCTCCTCCCAGCACTCCTGCTAGGAATAGGGAACTCACTGCTTCCCCCAAAGCTACCAGCTGATTGGCAGGCAGTGGTCATGGGCCAAAGCCCTTGCCTTGGGCTCCCACTGTCCTCCCACCGAGGCGCCTCCTCTTGCTCTCTGGGGCAGCAGAGAGCAGAACTTCACTGCAGGGGACAGACCTTCGGCTTCCCCAAGTCCATATCAAGGGCTCTTGGGGGACTCACAGCCATACCCAGCATGTGGGGGGTGGGCACGGGGAGTCGGGGAGAGGCTCCCTGGAGAGACAAGGAAAGCAACTACGCTCTGCTCTGTCTATAGAGACAGGTGGGCTGAGAGCAAAGCCGCCATGCAGATAGGGAAACGCAGGTGGCAGCGCTGGTGAGCGGGATGGAGGATGGGCTGGGGCCCAAGGCTCACCTCCGGGTAGGACCACTCTGGGGAGAAGTCCGTGATGGTGCTAAGAGCAGGAGAGAGCTGGGCGGCTGGGGCAGGGGCGCCTGAAGCCTCGTCACTGATGAGCTCCCCCATGAGGTCTGGGAATGATGCAAGACTGAAGGGCTCCAGTTCGCTGGCCCCAGCAGCTCCTCCAAACAAGGCCTCCCCTCTACCTCCCCTGCCTGCTGGCTCCAGGGGGGCGGGTGAAGGAGGGGGTGAAGGAGGGGGTGAAGGTGCGGGTGGGGTGGCCCCCTGGGCCTTGAGCTCCTCCCCACTGCCATCATCTTGAATGAAAAAGCGGTTTCCTCTTCTCCCACCTGCTCCTGGCGGAGGAGGGGGACCCCGAGCAGCTGCCTGGGGCTCCAGGGCAGCAGCGGGCTCTAGGGCAGGGCAGGGGGTGTGGGCGGCCTCTGCCTCTGGGAAGTCTGGGTTTACCCCCTGCCCCCCTCCGTATGTCTGGCCCCTCTGGGGGCTGTTGAGAAAACGATCCGGGTCAAAGGCAGGGCTGGGAGGAGCCGGTGGGGCAGAGGCCTCTGAGCCTACAACCACAGCCAAGCTCATGGGAGGCCTAGGATCCGCCTGGGGAGCCAAGTGCCTGGCGGGCGTCAAGCCCCCGGTCCGCTGCTCCAGTCCCGTCAGGAGGAGGATGGCTGTGCCTCCTCTTGATGAACCCCCTCGAGAGGTGGGAGGGCTAGGTCTGATCTCTAGGGGTTCTGCAAAGCCAGAGGAAGAGGAGGAGGAGGAGGAGGAAGAAGAGGAAGGGGAAGTATGTGCCTTGGGGAGCTCCGGAGGAAGAGGGGCTATCAGCGGAGGGGGCTCAGGGGGATGGGGGACTGAGGTCAGGGTTAACGCTCGGGGCTCCACTTTCGGAGAAATGATGCGGTGTTTCGTGCTGCTGCATTTGTGGGTCAGGCTTCCGGAACCTGCAGTGAAAGGGGCGGGAGGACCATGGTTCTCCACCGCCTGGACCACCCCTTCCCAGCAACCTCCATTCAGCCTCCAGGCACTGGGTCCTGCATGGGAGGTGTACTACCTCCTGTGGCCACTGGGAGGCAGGAGCGGTTGTGTCGTGTGCCCCCTGCCCCCACCCAGTTAAACAGGAGGCAGGGGCTCTGGGGGGAGAAATTAGAGAAGCAGGTAAAGGCCTGAGGGACACAAGCACACGGCAAAAGAAGTACCAGCGAGAGATTAAGCTAAGTCTGGGCGTCAACACTCAAACTGTTGCAGCGGGGAGCTGCGAAGGACAGCAGGCAGATGGCGTCTGGGTTAGGCCTGTGTGCCCAGACTGGAAGGCCTCTGTGCACCCGCCCCTCCGTCTCCGATATGTAAAAGACACGCAAACCGGCATGCAAATCCTGGCAGGACTGAGGTGCCGGAAGCGCCATGCAGCCAGGCAGGAGCACAGTCCCAGGGTCAGGGCTCACTCACCGAGGCCCCCGCTGCACAGGCAGGCGTGGGTTCGCGGCGCAGGCTTGGTGGGGTGCGTGTCCAGGATCTGCTGCACCAGCTGCTCCACAGAGAACTCCTCTGTCCCGTTCCCACAGCTCCACTTGATGCCATGAACTGGAAGACCATTGTGGGGGGCGGGGGGCGTGCTGGGGGACCTGAGCACCAGGGACTTCCGGCCAGCAGCCTCACAGCTCACCAACGTCCTCCAGCCCTTCTCCGTGACTGCAAGACCTCAGGACACGCCAGAAATCCTCACTCCCTCCGGGTAGCACCCCCAGCTCGAGGGAGCCGCTCACCCCACGCTGCTGGGTACAGAGCCCTTCTGCTCCCAAGGGCCAGCCCACGCCCCCCTGGGAGCCCCTTACACATGGGCTTCAGCTGCCCCAGCAGCTCTTCCCGGGACCACTTCAGCCACTCGCGCCGGTCACTGCTGATGGAACAGAAGATGGGGCTGCAGCCCTTCCCACAGTCCTCCAGGGCCGGGACGTTCAGGTAGTGCACAAGCACGATGTCAGGGTTCTGGAGAACAGGGGCACACACAGGGCACGGTGGAGTTCCCCGCTCTCTTCCCAGGCAGTTCCCCCCACCCTCAGGCCCTCCATCCTCCAGTACTCCCCTCCATTTCCCAAGCTCCTCCTCCCACTCAGAACCCAGTGGCCCTCAGTCCATCTCCCAGCCCCCAGCCCCCCTCACCTGCAGCAGCCAGTAGCAGCGCCGATGGAATGTGGGGACGATGGAAGAGTGAACGTAGCAGCCATAGAGACACTGCCAGGAGACAGGCTGGGGTGGGGGGAGGGCCCGTCTGCTCCCCGACTCTTCCTCTGTTCCGTCCCTTTGCAGGAAGCCCCATCTTTCCACCAGCGCCTTTTCCACCCTTGCCACCCCCACCTGCACGCCACACACACCCTCCCCATCCCAGCACTCAGCTGGGGTTGAGAGGAAGGAAGAGTGGGGCCAGGGCCTTACAAGGCGGGCCGACAGGACAGGTGGGAGGGACTGTTGCGAGGTCAGAGAGCAGGGCGAGGACACACTGGAGCAGTGATTTGGTGGGGGAAACCCCTGTGCTCCGAGGTTCAGCACTTGAACCCCTGAGGGAAACAGGCCTGGACGGCCCCCGGGGGTGCCCAAGTCCCGGAAAGCTGGCTGGTCCGAGGAGGTGGCACATGGCTGAGGCACCCCCGGGGCTGAACCATGGGAGTGAGAAGGGAGGAGTGGCCCGGAGGGTGGGAGGAGGTGGGCCAGAGCCCGGCTGAGGACGGAGGAGAGCAGCCCGGCCACCGCTGCACGCCCGCCTCACCTCCATGCCCTGGACCTTCAGCTTCATGTGGTCCTCGCGCGTGGTCTTCCCGTCCCTCCGCTTCTTCCACAGGTAGCCATCCTTCCGGTACTTCACCTTCTTGCGATTGTACAGGATGATGGAGCCGTTCCGAGGCCTGGCGAGGGGAGGGCTGGCCTGAGTTCCGTGGTGGGAATCCCGGGCCGGCCACTGCCTGCCTTCACAGACCCGCTCACCTTGTCTTTGGGGCACAGGACAGCCACTCGTCATGCTTCTCAAAGGTGATCAAGTAGGATGCGATCTCCTGTAGGACGAGGGGCGCTCAGCTGGGGGTCCCCGTGTAGAGGCTGGGGCAGGCCCCCCCCCAACTCCTCTGAGCTCCAGGGGCCTGTGGAGGCTCCCAGCGAGGACTGCCGCCCTCCTGGGTCCCAGGCTCCATTTCAAACACGAGTCTAATCTCTCCTTCCCTCCCTCTCAACCACAGCCGTCCAAACCCTCCATCCTCCACGCATTTGATTTTGCTTTCCAAATCCCATTTTGTCCCACTTCTTGGTTCAGAAAACCTCAGTGGCTTGACACTGCTAGGAATTCTGAATTCCTCAGCCTGAGTCCAAGCTTCTCCCAGACCAGGGACAAAGCCAGCACCCGCTCCCACTATTTACCCTTATTCTGCAGATTCTTCTCTGATCATGCCCTGAGCCGCGAGCTCCTGAGTGTTCGTGTCCCCCAGACCTGATTGCACTGCACTCATTTCTCTGAGCCTGGACACCCTAGTGATCCCACGGACCACATCCCTTCCCGGATCTCCACCAAGCCCTGCTCCCTGCCCTGGCCCTTCCTGCATCTGCAACAATCACACCCACATGTGCCCTCTTGCTGACGGTTTTCATCTAACAAAGTACTCCAGCCGATGATGAGCGCCTAGGACACACGAAGCATCGCGTGTGTGTGTGTGTGTGTGTGTGTGTGTGTGTGTGTGTGTGTCGGGAGCGCACAGAAGGTGTGTAGCACAAAGACCGTGCCTCCAGAAGGAGCCAGCATCAGCGGTGGTCAAAAGCAGAGGCTGCAGACTTCACTGAACCCCACGAGGGAGACCGTTTCCTCCTGCCAGCACAGGGGGAGCAACAACGTCTGCTCCACAGGGTTGCTGAAGGACTTAGGTCGGGGACTTAGCACAGCACTCAGCTTGGGAGAAGTATTCTGTTGCTGCTTGCTATCACTTTGACCCAGGCAAATGTGCTGGTGAGTGCCTCCAAGATGAGGTCCCTACACCCCTTCCATGACTCCCAAGGAGCTTAGGGCAGCGCTCTGCATTTAGGAAGACCCCCATTCACCCTCCTCCAGCCCATGTTGCCAGGCCCTATGCCCCAAGGCTCCCTGGAAAACCTCATTTGTATTCCAGCGAAGCCGCTCTGGAGGCAGCAGTGGACAGCGAGGAAGACACTCCAGCAGCTTCTTGGGGAGAAAGATCTTCAGGCGGTGACTGTTCTCTAGAAACAACCAGAAGGGAGGGCGCATTGTGTTGCCTCTGACACCCTTGGCAGCCCAGGGCAAAGGGCTGAATCCAAAGCACAGGGGGGGGCGGGGGGGGGGGGGGAAGGACCTGGAACCAGGACAAGGAGAGCAGGGACCCAAGAATTTGACGGTCACCATAGCCAGAAGAAAGAAGGGCTGAGAACCTGGGCTGTGAACTCACCGGCAACCTCGGTGGTGTCCTTGGTATTCATGGTGAGGGTTCCAGGGGGCAAGGTCACCCCCGGCCTGAGGGGCCGGGGGGAGGGGGAGTCTGTGCTGGGAAGGGAGAGAACAAGATCATGGCAGAAGCCCCCCCCCCCCAACCCAGGATAAGAAGATTGAACTGGAAAAGTGGGGAAAAACTGGGTTGTGATGTCCGAGAAAGATGAGGAGGCAGGGGGAAGGGGTCAGACTGAGATGTGAGTAGAGCTGGGCATGGACGAGAGGGAGAATGGAGACCCGGGTGCCAGGAGCCAGCAGGAGTGGGGAGACACCAGGGACACCACCCACAGTCATCAGGAAGAGACCGGTGGGGTGGGGGAGGGGGGAGGCTGGCAGAGCTGGCGCTTCCCAGGCCCTATACCAGGGACTCTCGGAGACCCTGGGGCTACGGTGGGGTTCGGGCCGGGGGGGGGGGGGCTGGCACTCGGGCACCTGATCCTTGGAGATTGGGTCAGCAAAGGAGAGCCTGGATGCTGAGGGAAGGGCAGGAGATCTAAGTCTGCTGGAGGGCCGGGCCTTAAAAGACACACCCTGGGTTCCTCCCCAATTTGATATTTGCCGAAGGGCGGGCAGATCTGACGACTGGGCGCAACCTCCTCCCTGTCGTCCAGGTTGGTTACGGCCTGGCCGAAGCCGGGCCGGGTACCCAGGTCCCGGCTTCCCACCCACAGGACAACCCATGCTCCACTGGAGGCTCACGGCCCTCTGCACCCCTCCCCCACCAGCGCTCTGCCCAAACGCCTCCGCTTCACCGGCCTCCGGGCCCAGCGTACCCCATCCACACTCCGGCTCCAGCCCAAGCCCCCACCCTCCCGCGGGAGCAGATGGGAGCTGGAGGATGCTCTCCGCGCGAGCTCCGGGAGCCCGGCTCCGCCAGGTGTCCGCGGTGGGGGGGAGGCGGCCCGTCCGCGCGAGCTGCGTGCAGGGCAGCCGGGTCGGGGTCAGGACTCCGCCCCAGGGCGCAGGTGCGCAGTCCCGGCCCGGCAGGCTGCCAGGCTGCGGAGCGGCCCGGGCGGGGGTCCTCGGAGAAGCCCCGACGTGCGAGGGTCCGCCGCCCGCCCGCACGCAGCGGCGCTCCAGAGACGCCGCGGGACAGAGCCCGCGGGCGCGCGGCGGCGAGGGCCGGGCCGGGGCCCGGGGCGCGGGGTCCCCGGGCGGTGCGGGCGCCGCAGGTCCGCCGCGGGGCCCTGCGCGTTGCGGCGCCCCCTGCCGCGGGGGAGGAGGACGGGAGCCGGCGTGGGGGCGAGTCCGGAGGAGGGGCGGGGGTCGCCGCGCCGCGCGCCCGCAGCCGGGCCCGGAGCGGCGCCCCCTGGCGCGGGGGCGGAGAGGCGGGGAGAGGCCCCGGCTCTTACCTCCCGGGGTCCCGCGGGTGACGGCGGCAGCGGCCATTCTACCCCACACCGACCCCCCCCCGCGCCTGCTGACAGCAGCGTCCGACGTCACTGCGCACGGGGCGGGGCCTCCCCGTTAAGGGGATTGCGGGGGGGCGGGTGCAGCCAGGCAGCCCGGGGCGGTGGCCGCGTTGGGGGGCGGGGCGGCGCGCCGGGGGCAGGCTTCCGGGGTGTCGGGGACCCCGGGGCTCGGCGGGATCCAGTCCGACTTCACTTTAGCTGCGTCCTGGAGGAGCGGACGGCGGCCTCCCTCCCCGCGAGCCTCTCCATCACTGCTCCCCCGGCAGAGAGACACTCCGGGCTCGACTCGCTTGCTTTTTAATGCCAGAACAGAGGAGGGGGCACAGGGCCCGGGATCCAGCTTGGGGACTAGGGGCGGGCAGCCGGCCCGGGGAAGCCCCGCGAGGAGCGGGTTGACCAGGGAGGACGAAGGGGCTAGGGGTGGGGGCAGCTGGGAGACGTTAAGGAAGGGGAAGAGCCTGGCTGTCACAAGTCGGGAGGTCCAGGGCCGCCAGCCAGCCTGGGGCCCGCGGGGCGGCGGCAGCGGGGGGCAGCGGGGGCACGGCGTCCATCCTCACTCCTCAGACCGCACCTCCATCCCCCAGGGCTTGCAGAGGAGCGTCCTGCTAGCCCCGACAGCGCTGTAGGAGGCCAGGGAGCCCAGCCGCCTGGGGAGGCAAGACCCGCCTTGGTCCAGGGGGCTCCAGGGAGACCAGAGCAGCTGTAGGGTTGAGAACGCGAAAGGCTGTCTCTCTGGGCTTCCTAGCCCCCAAGCCCAGGCACCCCCGCCCCTCTGCGCTTTGTTCCTCTCCAGGCCAGCCACCTAGCCTGGGGATCCTGGCTCCCGCTGTACCTCCACGCAAGACCAGACAGCCCCCCACACCCTCCTCCACCCCACCAGGTCCCTTCGCCAGACCTGGGTCCCGCCACTGGTGAGAAGGTGGCTGTCTTCCTGTGGATAGGCAGCCCTCTCCTCTTCCAGACCCCGGTATTGGGTGGCACTGGGGACTCCACCGAGGTCATGGGCAAGAGCCAGGGGCTCAGATGCAGCCCCAGAGGTGCCCCACTGGGCATTTTTCCGTCTGTGGGGACGTGAGGCTTAGGAATGAGGTGCCTGGAGGCCAGGCTTCTTGTATCTCTACTCTTCAGCCCTCTGCCCTAGAATAATTCCTGCTGGGACCCAGGGATGTTACCACTGGACTTCCCCCCCTCCACCCCCAGCTTCCTGCTCCCCTCAGATGGGAGCATCCTGCGTCCAGGGACTCACAGGTGACCTGCGGCTACCCAGTACCCTCCAGTTACGTGGATGGCTTTCCTGTCTTTGGTGACCCATTTCCACTCCTTGGGGCTCCTGTGGCTTATCCTCCTCCCCCAGGTCCCTCCCTGTCTCCATACAGCTTCCAATTCCTTAAGGCTCTCAGCTCCTTCCTTAATTCAAACCCTCCTGCCCCCAAGCCCTACTGGGCTCCCAGAGCCCCAGATGTCTCTCTCCTTACTCATTGATGAGTCTCTGTCGCCTCCTTAGATCCTCCAGGTGATAAGCGACTGCCCTCACCCGGGCTGGGATGCCCCCAGGTCCCTGCTGCATTCCTGCCAAAGGGGGCCTCCTTCTCTTTCTTCTGCAAAGCAGCTCCGGTGGTGGGAGCCCCTCAGGGGGGTACAGGCTAGGCTGGGAGCATCCAGTGGCTCTCTGTGCCCAAGAATGGGGAGAAAGGGGCTAGAGGGCAGAACTGGGCCTCTCAAGGGAGGGCTTGGACTGAAACAGGGAGTCGGGGTCTTGAAGCCTAGACTGTGGAAACGGGGACTATGCAAAGAAAGGAGGGCGTGGTCCGTGCACTGGTTGGGGGACAGCAGAGAGAAGAGGTGGTAAGGTCAGCTGAGGATAGAATGGCAGTGGGTACAATTTTAATCAAGGATTGTTTAAGGGCACAACGTTTGTCATACCTGCAGGGGTGGGGTGTACTGTTCTTCCATCCAGGTGGGGCTGAAAACCACAAAAGGGGAGCTATGTGCAGAGGACATCCCCATCTGTATTGTTTCTCTGACCACTCTCCCAACCACGTGTCCACCCGGCAGTAGGAGCTACGGTGGCCATCGGCCACCTTCCCCAGACAAGGGCTTATTGTTGTAAGGCTTAATACAAAACTCTACAGCCTTACTTCCTCCTTTTCTGTGTCTGCCCACCTGGGCTTTTGGCTAAGGTTCTCCCAGAAGAGGTCTCCGTATCGCTGGGGCATCAGTCCGGGGCTCTGGGAAGGCAAGCCGGGGGGTGCCGATCGGCAGACAACCCTGGAACACCTGAAAGGAGGACAAGGGAGGCTCGGGGCTGGCTCAGCTCACCCCTCACAGCGTCCACTCACTCCGGGCATTCAGGGGTCCCGCCTTTCCATGGGCCCCGCTGGCCACATGCTCTCCTAGCCACTGCAGCAGAGGAGGTGGTAAGATCTGATTTGCGAGACGAGACTAGCAG
This sequence comes from Mustela nigripes, assembly GCF_022355385.1. Classification (NCBI taxonomy): domain Eukaryota; kingdom Metazoa; phylum Chordata; class Mammalia; order Carnivora; family Mustelidae; genus Mustela; species Mustela nigripes. The sequence goes on from NC_081572.1 coordinate 58,759,615, forward strand.
TCTTGGAGCCTGGATCTCGCCCGATCTCAAACATCTAAGCACCCCAACCAGAGAACCCCACGTTTTGCTTAAGAGGAAGGCCCCATCCACTCAGCTGACGTGACGGGGCAGATTCCTTCCAGTAGAACCCTTGTTCACTTTGCTTTGTGTCCCCTAACTCACAGAAACTGCTATCCTTCTGGGTAGCAAGGGGTGTGAGAACAGGGCTCAGCACTTCCAAAGTCCCCAGACTGGATGCCAGCTGGTCTCCTGCTCCCCAGGGGAGTGTCCTAGGGCTTGGCCTGGACCCTCTGTCTTCTCATCTGCATCTCTCCTTATGGGACCTCACCCAGGCCCATGACTTTACGTACTACCAATGTACTAACAAAACCCCAAATCCGTGTCCTCCCCTGGACTCCAGGCTTGCACGCACATCTCCCCCCGGCCTGCCCCACCTCCTGGGAAGGCACCCCAGATGGCCAGATGCTGGAGCCCACAAACCAGGTTTGTCTCACTTTCCCTCAGCTCCCATATTCAGTTCATCAGCAAGTTGTGTCAGTTACATCTAAAATACACCCAGATTTTAATTAAAAATAAAAAAAAATTAGGGCGCCTAGGTGGCTTGGTAAGTGAAGCCTCTGCCTTCAGCCTGGGTCATGATCTCAGGGTCCCAGGATCAAGTCCCACACTGGGCTCCTTGTTCAGCGGGCAGCCTGCTTTTCTCCTTCTCCCTCCACCTGCCACTCCCCCTGCTTGTGCTCTCTGTCAAATAAATAAATAAAATCTTCAATAAAATAAAATAATTAAGGGGCGCCTGGGTGGCTCAGCGGGTTAAAGCCTCTGCCTTTGGCTCAGGTCCTGATCCCAGGGTCTTGGGATCGAGCCCGTCAGGCTCTCTGCTCAGTGGAGAGACTGCTTCCCACCCCCCCTCTGCCTGCTTGTGATCTCTATCTGTCAAACAAATAAATTAAAAAATAATAAAATAATTAAAAAGTAAAGTTTCATTTAAATAGAAAAAAGGAGGGGGAGGTCGGCTGGCTCAGTAGGTACAGCATGTGATGTGTGATGTCAGGGTTGTGAGTTCAAGCCCCGTTTTGGGCGTGGAGCTTACTCAAAGTAAAAAATAAATGAATAAATAAAATTTTTTAAAAGTTTCACTTAAGTTTCAAAAAGATGAAATATACAATAAAGTAAAATAAAATACATCCGATTTGAGCGCTCCTCGCCCATTCTGCTTCCTCCACCGCTGTTCCGGCTCATCTGCCCCAGCCCGGACTATTAGGGCAAGGGGCTCCCCCTGCTGCTGTCCTCACCCCAATCATGTCTGCTGCCCGAGCAGTGTGAGTAACCCTTTAACCATGGTCGTTTGAAATGACGGACTGGTGGAGATTTACTTCAAAAGAAGCTGAGCGGGAGGCGGCTAGATGGTGGCACAGATAAGTGGATCGTGCCTGGAACCTTGAGGTAGATAGCTCCCAGAACGCAGACACTAGCTCCAGGACGAGTGTTTCTCTACTTTGCTTTTTGACATTTTTCACAACAAAGAAATCGGGGAGGAAGGAGAAAGCTCTGCTCGTGTCATCTCCGTGCTGAGAACCTTCCACTGACTTCCACTGTCCTTAGGATGAAACCCGAACCTTTCCCGGTGGCCTGGGAGGTCCTGCAGACGCTGGCCCCCAATGCCGACGCTGCTCTCTACTCTTCCCTGGGTCACCCAGTTTCAGTCTTGCTGGCGGGCTTCCTGGTCCTACAAGATCCCGCGCCTCTCTCTTTCCTGGGGGTCCCCCCACTCTTCCTTCTTCTCCCCTCACCCCCCGCCTGGGCTCTTGTCGGACCGGCTGATTCTCCTCTTCAGATCCAAGCTCAGACTCGGGTCCCCAGAGCCGCCTTCCACAGCCGCCTGGTACAAGTGTCTGCAGAGCGCCCCGGCTGCCAGCACAGGTCACTACTTCGTCTCTCCTGACACTCTAAGGGAGGTCACACTCGTGTTGAGACGTGCCGTCTTCTCCCCTCGAAGGCCAGCTCCGTCCGTCCGTCCCTCGTCCTTCTAACCCTGGGGCCGCGCTTGACGTCGCGGCCGGGACACCGCCGTTCTGGAGGGGACCCGTCGGCGGGACAGCCGAGCGCGTCGTGCGCCTGCGGAGACCAGGCTTTGAGCCCCGAGTCCCTCGTCGGGCACTGCCGTCGGGGGGACACTGGGCGCCTACCTTCCCTTCGTCCCCTCTCCACGCGGTGGGGACGACTCACTTGGCAAAGGGGATGAGCTTGTGTCCATCGTCCCGCACGGCCGGACGCGTGGCCGGGTCGGGTCTCCTTGCCGGTGCGGGCAGCATCGCGGGAAACGAGTCGTCGCGCACGGCCCGGCGGGCTGGAGGAGGCCGTGAAGCCTTCGAGGGCGGGAGGAGGGTCTGCGGCAGGAGGAGAGGGGGAGGGTCCTCGCGGCGTCTGGGGCGCCGCGCGATCGGGGGCAGAGCGTGCACGTGGCGCGGAGAGCGCCGAAGGGGTCAGACGCCCAGAGATGGCCGGGACACGGGTGCTCCGGAGCGAGCGAGGTCCGGGGACGGCGGACGGACGGACGGAAGGAGCTGGGAGTCGGCGTGGAACCGGCCGTGCGGCCGCCAGGAGACCAAGGGCGGCCGGCCCGTCAGGTGCGAGGCTCGCGCCGCCGGGGACCCGGCACAGCGGGCGCGAGCGGGGCAGGGGCCCCGCGCACCCGGAAGGGCGGGCAGGGGGGCGGCGCGCTGGAAGAGCAAAGCACTGCGCCGCGGAGGGCTCCGAGTGGGCGTCCGCGCCTCAGCGGGAAGCTGAGCTTAGGGGTCTCAGTGGGCGCCGCCCCTCTCCGGGGCGCGTGCAGCCGCAGGGAGGGGGACAACACCCGCAGAGGGCCTGAGCGACCAGGGCGGGCCGGGAGGCGGGGTGGGGAAGGGATGCGCAGCGGTGAGCGGAGGCCCGGCCTGTGGTGAGGGGTCCCGGGCCCGAGACGGCACCCAGGCTGAGGCGGCGGCCGGCCTACCGGGCAGGGGACCGGGCAGCGGACCGGCCGGCGCCGCCGCCCGCTCTCGGTCCCGGCACCTGAGGCGGCGGCGCGTCGAGTTCTAGAACGCCGGCGGGCGCTGAGGAGAGACGCGCGGCCTGGAGCCCGGGGGCGGAGCCGGCGCGCAGCGCACGCGGGGGCGGGGCCTGGATGGGGGCTCCCCTGGGCGGGGCGCGACGGGCGGCTCCGCCCCTGGGCGCGCCTCCGACGGCGGCGACGTGCGCGGGTCCGGGGCCTGGGTCCCCTCCAGGGCCCGCCCCCTGCCCCCCCATGCCCCCAACCTCCCCCCACCCCGGCCCGGTTCCTCGCGCGCCGTAACCCTCCCGCCAGCCAGTGTCCAGCGCGCCTTTCTGCGCCCGCACCCGAGGGGCCCCACAGTGTGAGGGCATTGCCCCTTTAACAGCCGTTCCCGGGGCGCTCCCGGGCCCCAGTCGGGACGGCGCGCGCCCGCCCCCCGCGTGCGCGCGCCCGCCCCTACCCCCCCTCGCTCCCGCCCCAGCTCGCGCTGCCCGGGCGGGCGCCGGCCGCTGGCGCCGCTGCTGCTGCCGCCCCCGGGGCGCAAGTCTGCCGCCCGCCGCCCGGGACCCGGCGAGGGGCGGGGGCAGCCCCGAGCCCGCTCGCGATCGCCGGCCCCCCTCCCCCGCCCCCCCCCCCCCCGGAAGGTCGCCCCCGTGCCCTCCGCGGAGCTGCCCGGGGAGCCCCGCCGCGACGAGGTGAGCGCTGGGCGGGGGAGGGAGGGGACGCCCGCCGAGGAATGTGCCGGGCTGGGGGGCGGGGAGCCGGGGTCCCGGCCGGCCGCTGGAGCCGGGTCATGTGCTGTTTGTCCCGCGGAGGCGCAGAGAGGTGCCAGGCCCGGGGCGGCCGTCGGGCGGCCGGCCGGGAGGGAGCACCGCGTCGGCATGGCCGCCCGCGCAGGCCGAGACCGGGGTCGGCGCGGGGATCACCGGCGGGCTGGGGGCAGGTACCCCCGGCCGACCCTCGGCGGCGCCACCCTCTTCCCTGCCCCATGAGCCGCGACGGCCTGACCACGCCGCGTCCCCGTCGTCGTCCCTGCCCTGGGCAGGGTCTCGGGGGTCAGGGCTGCGCTTCCCGGCACGGCCTCTGGGATCTGAGCTCCTCCCTTCCTGTCCTGGGACACACCAGCCCTGTCCCCTTTCCCGTGCCCTGCCCGGGAAGGCTATGGAGGTGAGGCCCAGCGGTCGGGCGTTTAGTTCTTGGGGCCACAGAAGGGGCCCCAGCATCCCCGTCTGTCTTGCTGGCCTCCACCCTCCTGCCCGTGGGCGTGGGCTGCTCAGCCTCTCCTCCCAGGGTGTGAGCACTGGAGCACCCACATTCCTGGGCTCCTGCCTGGCACCTTCCCCAGGGCAGTGGAAGCCATAGGGCTGGCCCCAGGCTGGGGCTGGGACCTGCCTGCCTGCTTTTGAGGACACCACAGTGCTTCCTTGTGCCCCAGTAAAGGCACAGGTGTTTTGCAGGGATCCCCCAACAGAGGAACCCTGGGGTTGGTGAGGATGCAGGATGTCCCCACCCTCCCCTACCCATTGTCCAGGATCCTGAGGAGGAAGTGCTTGGGGCTGGGTGAGGGGCTTGGGGCCCACAGCCAGGGTGGGCTGGGCTGTACCTGCAGCCCTTGAACTTTGCCCACTGGCAGTTCCTCCCGGTGTGGAGGCTGTGGGCTCCAGGTGGGAGCTGGTTTCTACTTCTTGGCTGGCACTGTGGGGGAATTTCAGGGCAGATTTTATGTCTGGAGTTTTCTTTTATGTCTCTCCTGGGTTCCCACTTTGTGGTGTCGCCCTAGAGCTGCTCTCCCTGTCTAAGATTTCTGTCTTTGCCATCTTCTGTGGCTTCTTTCTTTTGTCCTTTTCTCATTTCGTCGATAGCATGACCTGGATCTTGTTTCTTCTTGTCTTGTTTGTCTCCCTTTCTTGCTCTCTGTGACTTTCTGTCACTCTGCCCCCTCTGCCCCTCCTCCAGCCACTGCCAGTATTTCTGCCTCGGCTTCCTTCTCTCTGGACTGCCCTCTGTCCAGCCTCTCTCTCTCCTCTCTCTGGGTGTCCAGTGCACTTGTGAGTGACGAGGAATAAAAATATCGCCGTCCCTGCCCTTGGGTTCACATTGCCTTCAGCCACTCGGGAGGGACCGCCGTCCTCCCCTTTCCTAACCTTGCCCCCTGCCCCTGCCCCTGACCTTGCCCTCCAGCCCTGGAACTCCGACCCATCTCTGGAGCCACAGGTGCCTCCTAACCACTTTTCCCCCACAACCAGGGTTTCCCCCACAGCCCCAGCTGGTGTGGCCAGGCCCCAAAGGTAGGATGGGGCTTCCCCTACGAGGGCCGGTGGCAGCCAGAGCTGATACAGCCCCCCTGGTCTGGGGCCAGGACTCCAGGTAACTGGGGCATGATGGCCCAGGTCCCGGAGAGCTGGGGTATGGCTGGGGAGAGAGGCAGGAACACTGTTGGGAGTCCCTGAGGAGAGTGACGTTTGGGAGGAAGGCCAGAGGGCCAGGAGCTAGGTCCTGGTGGGGCCGGGGAGCTGGGGAAGGGGGTGGAGATGCCGGATCCTGGGAGAAGACAAGAGGCGATGTCTGGGTGCCCCCGGCAGGCTCTGACCACTTCTCCTGTCTCTGTCCTTCAGCTGAGGAGGGTGAGAGTCTTGGGAAGCATGGCTGGGGCCTCAGTAAAAGTGGCAGTGAGGGTTCGGCCCTTCAACGCCAGGGAGACCAGCCAGGATGCCAAGTGTGTGGTCAGCATGCAGGGCAGCACCACCTGTGAGTGAGTCCCCGGGGTCGGCTGGGCACGGGTGGGGCGGGCGGGCCCACCTCGCTGGCCGGCTGGGCCAGACCGGGAGGAGGACTGCACTGGGTGTGGAGCAGGTGCCAATGGAGAGGGCGGGGGCAGGGCCGGGGCAGGCTGGCCTTTCCACGCTGCCAGTCCTGGTTGGGGGGGGTGTTGGCCTGGAGCCTTCCATTGCCCAATTGGGGAGGCAGCCGCGGTGAGGGGCGGGTCCTGGGAGCCAAAATTAGCCTTGGTGGCTAGAGTGGGGGGGGGGAGTATTAAAGGGGAGAGATGAACTAGCACAGAGGTGAGGGGCGGGATGCCTGGACTCCCACACCAGGTCGCGGGGGGAATGGGCGGAGAGGTCCGGAGTACCTGACCTTGGCCTTCCTGCTTTTCCTTCTGCTGCCCTGTCAGCCATCACCAATCCCAAACAGAGTAAGGATGCCCCGAAAAGCTTCACCTTCGACTACTCATACTGGTCACACACCTCGGTGAGGTTGCTGGGGTGAGAGGAGAGCTCTGTGGCGAGGAATGGGGGGTTAGGTCCTGGGGAGGGGGCCTTACGTGGGGTGCGTTGGCGGTGGGATGGGAGGACTGGAACCCTAGGGTGGCGGTGAGAAGGACCCTTAGGATGTGACTGGGACCAGGATGGGGCAGGAGGATTCCTCGGGATGATCAGGTCTGGCAGGAGGCTGCACAGGCTCCCGTTGTGGGTGATTGGAACCATGCGTGGGGTTTGCTCGGGCATGTAGAACCTTTGGGTGGTCAGCGGCAATGGGGCCGAGACTCTCGGGAGCCAGACCCCGAGGACCGAGTCGTGTAGGGCTCCTGCTGAGTCTCTGCCCCCACCTCCCTAGGCCGAGGACCCCCAGTTTGCATCTCAGCAGCAGGTGTACCGAGACATTGGAGAAGAGATGTTGCTTCACGCCTTCGAAGGCTACAACGTGTGCATTTTTGCATATGGGCAGACTGGGGCCGGGAAGTCGTACACCATGATGGGGCGGCAGGAGCCGGGGCAGCAAGGGATTGTGCCCCAGGTACACGCCTGCGGCCTGGCGGGGCGGCGGGGGTCGGACAGCTTCCCCTGCCCCCTCTGGACCATGGAGCCGAGACCTGGGCCTCGGAGGCTGTTCCGATAGGGGATGTGCTGGGGGTGAGGGGTGGGCAGCTATATGGACTTCCTGGCCCCATGGGGAGGGGTCTTTACCCCCATTGGAAGCAGCAAAGCTTCCTGAGAAGAGCCCAGGCCTTGTTGCCGGAGAATCCTGGGTTTGGAGCCCGGTTCTGCCCCTTGCAGTCATTTTATCTCGCGTCAGACTTCTCTACAAGTACAGTTCCCCCGCAGACAGGTGTACGGTGTAGAAAAGGCAGATGTGGATAACTGGGGGCTGACTGTCATGCCCCCCGCCCCTGCAGCACAGCAGCCTTGTGCGTCTGATGTTGGGGTGTGCTTCCTGCCTCACCGCGTAGTAGTTGGTGACTCTGGGCAGGCGTGAACTCCTCTGAGATGGCTTTCCCATCTGTATGGTGGGAACACCTGCCCCCTCAGGGCCGTGGTGGGGTTTAACAGCAGTTTCTCTGTGTCCCCTTCCAGCTCTGCGAGGACCTCTTCTCTCGCGTTAATAAGAACGAGAGCCCTCAACTCTCCTATTCTGTGGAGGTGAGCTGGGGTCTCGGAGGGGCCCCGGGCAGGGGAGGGACAGCAGGGACAAGGCTCCCCACAGTCTGAGGACTCAGGCAGCCTTGGGGCTCCCCCGGCCCTTCCTGTCACTCACAGAGGCTTGGGCAGGTGATTTCGTCTCCCTTCTCTTGAGTGTGTTCACCCCTGCAATGACAGTGACCCCCCTCCGCAATGAAAGTGACAACCCCCCCCAACCTCAGGCTGTTGGGTCGGCGAGCCTGTGTGTGCTGAGTGCTCAGTACCGCGCCCGGGTGTCTGGAGTGCTGGTGTCTGCTAGACACTGAGCCGTGTCCGGTCCCGGGAGCCCGGCGCGGGTGTCCTTCCTGGTTCGCTTACCAGCCCTGCCACTCACTCGCCTCACTCTGCTCAGGTGAGCTACATGGAGATCTATTGTGAGCGGGTGCGAGACCTCCTGAACCCCAAGAGTCGGGGCTCTCTGCGGGTCCGGGAGCACCCCATCCTGGGCCCCTACGTGCAGGACCTGTCCAAGCTGGCCGTGACCTCCTACGCGGACATTGCTGACCTCATGGACTGTGGAAACAAGGCTCGGTGAGGCCAGCGGCTGGAGCATGGGGAGAGGGAGTCAGGCCAGGCAGGTGAGAGGCCGGGTGCAGTGACCACTCCCTTTCCCCCAGGACGGTGGCCGCCACCAACATGAACGAGACCAGCAGCCGCTCCCACGCTGTCTTCACTATCGTCTTCACGCAGCGCTGCCACGACCAGCTCACTGGGCTGGACTCGGAGAAGGTGGGGTTCCTCCAGCATGGGCTGCCTGCCCCGTTCCCTTGCCGGGCATCCCCCTGATCTGCCCGCCCTGCCCACCGCCCACACCCTGTCATCTCCTGCCCTACCCTCCACCCCCAGGTCAGCAAGATCAGCTTGGTGGACCTCGCTGGCAGCGAGCGGGCCGATTCCTCCGGGGCCCGGGGCATGCGCCTGAAGGTGAGGGGGCTTAGGAGGGGGCTGATGTCGGTGCTGGGCGCTGCGGGTGGTGCTTCTGGCTGGGGGGAGGCAGAGCGGAACTGGGGAGGGGCCTCCGTTGCCCACATTCCTCATCCCTCTCTAGGAAGGTGCAAACATCAATAAGTCCTTGACGACCCTTGGGAAGGTGATCTCGGCCCTGGCGGATCTGGTGAGAAGGCGGCTGGGCAGGGAGCGGCTCTGGGACAGGCCGGGGGGCAGGGGTTGCAGGTGGGCGGCTCATGCTGATGCACTTCCCTCCCCTCCCAAGCAATCGAAGAAGCGGAAGTCGGATTTTATTCCCTACAGGGACTCTGTGCTCACCTGGCTGCTCAAGGAGAATCTGGGTGAGGAGCCCCTCTTCTCGCTCTTTACGCCCCCGCCCCTATCCCAGCTTCGATATGTCTGACAGACCCTACGCCACCCCTAGAGTCTCAAATCCCACAGTCGTCCCCTGCGGGGGACATCATTGACAGATGTCCCAATGCTGAGGAAAGCCACAGCCCTCTCTGACCCCGTGCCCACCGCTGGCTTCATCCTCCTCCCGCTGATGTGTCCCGAAGATGTCAGAGGTGTCCTTGATCTCACCCCTCCCCCCATTTGACTGCCTGCTTCCGTGGGAAAGTTCCATGACTCCTAGCTTCACCCCATCTCAGATGGTGACCCCGTCAGACCCCTGACCCCGAGACCCAGCCCTCCTGTCCTTAGGCCGGACCAGCCTGAGTTTTGCGTGTCCGTCTTGCAGGTGGGAACTCACGCACGGCCATGATCGCGGCGCTCAGTCCCGCAGACATCAACTATGAGGAGACACTCAGCACCCTCAGGTGGGGCTTGGGCGGGAGCGGGGCGGCCGGGACCTGGCCCGGAGCTCGGAGGCGGCAGCTCAGAGCCTGGGCCAGGAGATAGGCCAGGCCTCCGCCGGACCCAGTGTTTACCAGTTTGGGAGAGGGAGGAAGATGGGCCGCTGACCCAGGGGCGTCTGGGCCTCACCCAGCCCGCCCGCCTCTTTCCCCAGGTACGCCGACCGCACCAAGCAGATCCGCTGTAACGCGGTCATCAACGAGGACCCCAATGCACGGCTGATCCGAGAGCTGCAGGAGGAGGTGGCCCGACTGCGGGAGCTGCTGCTGGCCCAGGGGCTGTCGGCCTCGGCTCTGGGAGGTAGGGGTCCGGGGAGGGCCGCTCAGGGACGCCCTCGTGGGGGGCTCAGACCGGAGAGGGTCCGCCGAGCACGGGACTCTTCGTACACCCAGCGGTGTGGGTGCAGATACGCAGAGGGGCCGTCACAGGCCTTCAGCCATTCCAGAGCCGGGGGGCCAGACTCTCCGGGGGCCTCGAGGACTGCTGCAGTGACGAGTGGGGATAGATGGCAAGTCTTGCATCTGTGGCTTAAGCAGTAAATCAGGTGAGGGAGGTTTCGGGGGCCCTGCCTGTACAGAGGGTCTCGTGGATCGTGGATCGTTAGAGGTTCCAACTGGCTGTAAGCGCGATGACAGTCCATGTCACTGATGCCGGGTGGTGCTCTGGGGAGAGGGTGCCTGACCCATGCTAGCCACGTCCCGCGTGGACTCTGCATCCAGTCCCGGGGGCCTTCCCACCGTGGACAGTCAACACCTGAGGGGCACGGTGGGGCAGGGGGCGGTCTGCTCTTGGGAGGAGCAGGGTAAGGTAGACGTGACGTTCCCCTCCTGCATTTGGAGGGGATGCTTGCAGAAGGGAGGGCAGTAGAGTCTTTCTTACCCAGAAGACACCCGTGATGCGGGCAGATCATGGCTCCCTGCAGCTGAGAACATTCTGATGGTGGGAGTTACCTCGCAGCCATGTTAAGTAATGAGCTCTTCGTGCCTGGAGGAGAAAAAGCAGACACCGGGTGCTCATGTGTCAAGGCCACAGTAGTGGAGGGCCCCTCTGGGCTAAGGTTGACCAGATGTCTTTCGGAGTCCGTAGGCATGGGGCCCCACGCACAGCTTCTGTGCATCTCCGATGAGCTCCCTATCTTTTCTGCCTCCTCTGACTTCTTTCTCCCCTCAGGCCTGAAGGCGGACGAGGGGGGTTCCGGAGGTGCCCTGCCAGCTGTATCGTCCCCTCCTGCCCCGGCTTCCCCCTCACATCCCCCTGCACACAACGGCGAGCTGGAGCCATCGTTCTCCCCCAGTGCTGAGCCCCAGATTGGGCCCGAGGAGGCCATGGAGAGGCTGCAGGTAGGCGGGCGGAGCCGGGAGGTGGGGAGCCGGGGTCTGCTGGGGGTCTAGTTCCCCGAGGCTAGAGTCGAGGAGGAAGGAGGAATCCCGGTGGCAGGATGGCCCCTGTGGCGGGTCCCTGTCCCCAACTGCCTCAAGCCCCACACATTGTGTGCCCCCAGGAGACGGAAAAGATCATCGCGGAGCTCAATGAGACCTGGGAGGAGAAGCTACGCAAGACTGAGGCCCTGAGGATGGAGAGGTGCGGGGGGCGGGCAACTGGGGCTCTGGAGGGGGGCACCGGGGAGGGGAGGCTGGGCCCTGCAGGGAAGGAGTTCATGGGCCCTCGTAAGACCATTTGTCTCTCTGCCTCCAGAGAAGCGTTACTGGCCGAGATGGGGGTGGCTGTCCGGGAGGACGGGGGAACTGTGGGCGTCTTCTCTCCAAAGAAGGTGAGTGAGGGTCTGCTGAGGCCCAGGAGACTCTGGAAGGGTTGGTATAGAGGCTCGGGGGGCACGGGGCGAGCCCTAGCGCTGATCTCGGTGTTTGTCCCACACCTGCTACCTCCTGCGCATGGTCTGGCCTCCCTGCCAGCAGCCTGCTGCTGGTCTCGTCAGGCACCTGTGGCCGGAGCTCTAGGGATCGTGGATGGATGCTGGGATCCTTGCCCGTCCCTGCCTTATAGGAGGCAGGGGATCCAGAGCTGGTTAGAATTTGTGTTCACGGATCGATGTGAGCTCCCGTGGAATTCATCTCTGATTCATAAGAAACAGGCTGTAGGGGTTACCCCAGGGGCAAGGGGAGGATGTGGGAGGCTGGGGTGTGGGCTGGGATGGCCGTGTGTGTGCTGCCGCTCTACTGTGTCACATTTTGTGCTCTGTGCGTATGTCATGTGCTCAGACGTGCAGTCAGACGTGTGCTCGTGAGAGGGTGATGGGAAGACGATGCTGTAAGGGGACAGGCAGGGACGCAGGCGCTGAGCTCCAGGATGCGAGGGTCCGTGCCGCTGGAGACGTGTGGAAACTGGCATCCTGGGGACACAGTTTGGCACGTGGGCCCTGCGGGCCGCACAGGACATGGGTGACAGGCAACTGCCGGGGTGAACATCACGGCCGTGTCAGCCAAACAGGGCACCTCTGTCTCTGGCCTGCCGTGGGGTAGGTGCCCAGGGAAAGGAAGGAGGCAGGGTGGGCGCAGTCAGCCTCGCTGGAGGCAGGAGGGGCCCTTGGTCTTCACTGGCCAGCTTGGCACAGGGACGGTCTGTAGACCCCTTGGCGCAGCAGAGGGTGCCACGGAGCCCGGCGTGGAGGCCCGCTGGAGCAGAGCAGGGATGCCCAGTCCTTCCAGGGAGCCGGCCTCGCCCGTCTGGTCCACAGCCCAAGGCTCTTGGGATCAGGCCATTACCCATTCCTGACGTGTTCATCCAGGGGTGGTCTGCGCGCAGACAGGCGTGAGCCACGCACACTTGTCCCCACGTCCACGCATGCCGCCTCTCTCTGGACCGGCACTGGGTCCCCGCCCCACGCTTCTCCAAGGACAGGATGTCGGCGTCCTGTCTGTACTTTCTCTCTGCATCTGAACACTCGAGTAGACGGGGGCCACGTTCACCCAGCCTCCTCCCCACAGGCGGTTGCGTTGTCTCACGGTCTTGAACCCTGAAAACCACGTGCCACTGCGTGGCCTCATGGGTAGGTTCATAATTGAGAGCAAAGTCTCCGAAGTGGGGGTTTGGGGTCAAGCAGTCGCCGTGTAAATTTTGGTGTATTTTGTTAAAGTGCCCTCCAGAGATCACAACCGTATTCCTTTCCGATGCCTGGAGCACCACAGGGGAGCCCTGTGGGGGTTCTGGGGTTTGCAGGCCGCGCTGGTGCAGGAGGTGCGTCAGGGCAGCTCACTGTCGCGCCGCTCAAGTGGCGAGGCGGCACGCGTTTGCCCGTGAAGCGGCGTGCATACAGCAGGAGGGGAGCTGCTAGGCTCTGCCTTGGTGGGGCCAGCTCCAGCCTGGAAGGCTCTGCCGGGGATCGGGTCTTGCGGGAAAAGCTAGTTTGTCTCCGAGAGAGCAGAAGGTCTTCCCGGGACTCCCACGCTGGCCCTGAGGATCTGATTTTCCAACCTGGCTCAGGGCCTCCTTCCCGGGGGCCGTGGGGGATGGACAGGGCCAGACTCTGGGTCCCCTGTCCCCAGCCACGGCCCTGGCATCTCCCTGCTTATCTGCTTGACGTATTAGGCTCCCAGGTACGGTTTCATCTGAACAAAGGGTTCCAGGGCCGAGCAAAGATGGAAAAGCTCTGCCCTAAATCGTGTCTCCTCTCCCAAGGGATAGATCACTTTCTGCTTCCAGGGCCCATCCGTATCTGCCGTTCCAGAGCAGGCCAGAGGCTGCCGCAAGGGCCTGAGCGTCCTCGAGCCGGGGGGAGGGTGGTGGTAACGGCGGGGTGCCCGGTTAGAGCAGACGCATTGACACGCATCGTATCCACCGTGGACCACCGTGGACGACGCCAGGGGCTTGCTGTTTGCGGCGCTCCTGGAGAGCCGTGGGCCTGGAGCCTGGCTGTTTCCCTGCCATCCCAGCACGCTGTGCTCTCCTGCCTTGGGGCTGTCGTCCTGAGCCTGTCTTCCACTGTCCTCGTCCCCCTGGTCCTCAAAGACGAGCTGCCACACTGGCCCTGAACTCTGATCTTTACTGCTCTCTGCCATGAGCACTGCCTTAGTGCCCTGGGGACAGGGACAATGAGTGAGGGAGCTGAGGGAGGGCCTGAAAATGTCAGAAACTTCCACGGGGCGTCCATTTCTCACGTGTGTGGGTCCCACCCCACACTGACTGTTTCCCCGGCCGAGGGGTCAGCAGCATCGGGCTGGGGCTCATGTGTGGGTCCCTGGCACCTCCTGGGGTCAGACAGGTAGAGAGGCCGCAGCAAGTCCTCACAGAGCACGGGCAGGGTGTCTTGTGTTGGCGGTGGAAGGCTCTGGAAGCTCCGTGGAGGAAGTGACATGTCAGCTTGAGACAGACCTGGAGAGACAGGAAGTGATGATTCTGACAGGTGGGGTTGGGTGGGGCCGGGACAGAGGCTGCTCCCTGTCAGGGAACCCGGGAGCAATTCCGGGGGTGCTCAGGGATGCGGGAGCCTGCTTCTGGAGCTGATATGCCACAATCCACAAGGCAGGAACACAGAAGGCTAGGGGCGCCCTGGGACGGGGCTGCAATGCATGGGCTGGGGCCCTGACCTGGGGGCTCTGGCCTGGAGGCCAGGGGTACCGCATCTAAAGCAGGCTCGAGTCAGGTGGCCAGGGGTGCCCCTGGAGCCGGCGGAGGGGTGGACAAGGGCCCCACTCAGTTGTGGAGTGTGCAGGCAAGGGGCTGGCCCCGGGCGGGGAGGGCTGAAGGAGGCTGTAGGCGGGAGGGGAGGGAGGGAGACTTCCTGGGGCTGGGTGGTCAGGGCCGTGGGGGTTGTGGAGGGGCGAGGCTGGTTGTCCGGGCTGCCCGGAGTGCGTGCCTGGGGAGGATGGGGGTGTCGGCAGAGAGACCGTGGTTGGGAAAGGTGCTTCTGGGGAGGGGGCACGGGCTGGGTGTTGGTGCGGAACAGCGTCCTGCTTGGGCAGCCGGGAGTGTGGGATGGGTCAGGCGGGGAGGCCCCGGGTGAGGCAGCCTGGGCTGGCAGTGGCCGAGGGAGCGGGGACTCTGCTGTGGGCTGCCGGCCTGTTGGTCTCACTCGTTCTTGCATCAAACTGATGCTTAGTGCTCTTTGGTCGTAAGAGTCGTCTGTGTTCATAAGAAACTTGACTGGGGAAGTGTGGTTCCCTCACCCAGAGCCCACTTGCAATCTTCATGAGAGGCGAGAGGCTGAAGGGGTCCAAGGTGGGGCGGGAGGGGATGGGAAGAGCAGAGGCAAGGGCTGGAGGGGTCTTGAGGTCTCTGATGGGGGCACAGGTGGGTCGGCCTGTGCAGAGGACTGGGGGCTGTTGGGGGGCCGGAGGGGTGGGGCAGGTCTGTGGACCGTCTGTGTGTGTGTGTGTGTGTGTGTGTGTGTGTGTGTGTGTGGAGGGTGGTGTTTGGTGGGGGTCAGGGTGGGAGAGCCCCCGGGGTGGGGCACAGCAGGCAAGCAGGGCCTGATCCTTTTCCTCCACCCTCAGACCCCCCACCTGGTGAACCTGAATGAGGACCCTCTCATGTCCGAGTGTCTGCTCTACCACATCAAAGACGGCATCACCAGGTAGCGCGTCCCCTTGTCACGCCCACGTCAGTGACTCCCTTTTCCGGTGACCTTGCCGGAGTTACTCCAGAGCTCCAGGACAGCCGTCCACCAGGCTGAGCTCGCCTTCCAGGCTTTCTGAGAAGTTGTGAGCCCGGCTGCACAGTGGCCATCCCCTCCGTTGTCACTTTGGGATGGCCGAGCCACTCCCAGGGCCTGGCTTGGAGGGCGCGCTCCCTGATTTATGGGGTGGGAGAGCAGGCGGGAAACTCAGACCACCACATTCTTGGCCCTTAGCCTCTCTTGGTGCTATGAAGCTCCAGCTTCATAGTTGGGGAGCAGTGCCGGCAGGGCAGGGGGCTTTGGTGGCAAAGGCCAACGATCCCCTGGGGCCTGGGGCCTCCGAGGTAGGTCATGTCCCAGAGCCAAAGGGGTGGGGTACCCCTTCTCCCACCAGAAGCATGACAGCTGTCCTGAGTGATGACCCTGGACAGGGAGTGAGCCCTCAGGATGGTCAGCCCTTGGGATGGGAGGGACTCCGTGCACTCCGGGCTCCCTCTCCCCTCATGTAAGATGGTGAGTCAGACACAGACTCCTGAGTCGGGCAGGTTGGGGATCAGACCCCAGCGTCACTGCTGCAGGGCTATGTGACCTTGGGCCTCTGCTTCCCGACCTGTGAAGCGGGAATGCCAGAGTGGCCGACGGAGTTGGGTGAACTCGCGTTCCAAAGGGGCATGGCGAACGTCTGGCCCGCGGTCAGAAAACGTCAGCTGTTGCTTCCCCAGGGTCGGCCAGGTGGACGTGGACATCAAGCTGACCGGACAGTTCATCCGGGAGCAGCACTGTGTGTTCCAGAGCGGCCCTCAGCTGGACGGAGAAGGTAATGTTGGTGCGGGGAGAGTGGCGCAGCTGCTGCACGCGGTCCTGTCCCACACTGGATACAGACTCCAGGGAGGGTCTGCAGCCTGGGAGTGTGGCCGTGTGACAGGGGCCGTGTGCCTGTTCTCAGCAGGGCTTCGAGCTCAGGTGAAGCTCTGGTTGTGGGCACCGGCCCCAGGAAGGCGGTTTGTGCGGTGGCGGCGTCGCCGAGGCCGACCCAGAGCTCTGTGCCATGTGTGGGGGTGAGCTTTGGTGAGGAGGACCTCCTGGCCTCTTCTAGTTTTTTTAGCCTCAAATAGTGCCCTGGTTACCTCCCAGGGAAAGTTGTTTTTGTTTCAGTGGGAGTCTGAGTTGATCTGTGCAAAAGCCACTTCTGTCCCGGCCACAGAGCCTCTGGCCCTAAGATGCAGAGATTTCTAGCCCTAACCTGGTCATAGCAGCGAAGGCGTTTAGGAATCACGAGACCTACGGGTGAAGGCAGTAACGATACTCATGCAGTTTGGAGTGGTTTTTGGTTTTTCTGTTTAACGGTTTAGTTTTGAGAGAGCGCGCATCTGCACATGTGCACGAGTGGGGGGGGCAGAGGGCGAGGGCCTCAAGCAGGCTCCACGCCGAGCGTGGGGGCCGACGTGCAGCTCCAGCCCGTGACCCTGAGATCCTGACCTGAGCGGAAATAGAGAGTCCTGCGCTCAGCCAGCTGCTCTACCTGGCAGCCCAGGCTGTGTGCTGAGGTCACCGTCTTGTCCTGGTTCAGTGACTGTTTTAAGAAACGGAATGATTTGGGTTTACTCTGGACCCCATGGACTCAAGCCCCGGGAAGTACGCAGGGCAGGGAGGCAGGACACCCAACAGGGGAGCACTCCCTTGACTGAGCCTTGGTGGGGGCCCCTGAGGCTGAAGGAAGGGACAGGGAGATGGGGCGCCTGTGGTCGGCGCACTCGTGAGATCAGGAAGGGCTCCGTATAGGGCTGGTAGCTGAGGGGGACCCATGCCCATCAGGCCTCGGCAGGGCTCGGGGGCGGCACCTGAACGCAGTGGGCTGCAAGCTCACATCAGGATGGCCCTGAGGGCTTCTGCCGAGTTCCTGTTCTGGGGTCACCTCAAGCCACGTGCTAGGTGATAGCCCAGACCACACAGGGTATGCAGAGCGAGTGCAGAGTGTGTCTGGGGAGATGGGAGGCGGGCCTGGCCTGGAGGCTCAGCTGCGAGAACAGCTGCTGATTTTGGGACCCAGGGGGTGCAGGGGGGTATCAAGGTTTGGTTGCATGCAGTGGACGAGAGACGGGAGCCAGACAGAGTGGACTGGGCGGCCCAGTGGGACGGTGGCCAGGGAAGAATAGTGACCATCCAGCTCGTGCTGCTGCCCCTGGCTGGGGGAACTCAGGCTTGTGGGGGGTGGGGCACTTGCCAGAGTGCTACCAGAACCGGATCACATGCGCCGTGGCCAGCTCGGGTGCACAGGCAGCTGTGGGCTCATGGATGCAGATGGGGCCTCCCTGGCCCAGCAGGAGCAAAGCTGTCTCCTGCTGCCTCCCTGTGCCGCCAGACTGTCTGCTGGTGGACTTGTTGTCTGTCTGACCAGCCGTGGGAACCCTGTGAGCGCTGGGTACCTCCAGGGTATTTCTAGGACCTAAACTAGCACTTGGCACATGGTGGGGGGCAAAGCGCTTGTAGAGTGAGTGAATGAATTGGGGGCGTGAGGGGACAGAACGGTACCCCCACGGCCCCTCCTGCCCTGTCCTCTGCCACCACCTTCCTCCTCGAGGTGACGAGGTGACAGATGTGGGTCTGGCTCCAAGCTTGTGCCCTGAGGTTGCCCCGTTCCGACAGGAGCCCTCCTCTGCCCGGAGCTGCCCGCTCTGCTTGGCTTCTTCTCCCCTGGCCTCGAGGCCCAGTTATCCCGCTTGCTCTACTGCCCACGGTCCACCTAGGAACTCAGACTCACGTGGCGCTTGCTTTGCGCCTTTCAAGGACCCTGTAAGGAAGGACTTGCTCGTCCAGGCTGATAGACACCTCACAGGTCGGTCACCTTGCCTGCAGGCCTCTGCTCAGGCTGCGGAGGCTCTGAGGTAGGGCGCTGCGCCTGGAGGATGGCGAGCGCCTGGTCTCCGCGTCCCAGCGAGTGGCAGCCTCCAGGGCGGGTGCAGCCCGAGGCACACCTCCATAGACATCTGAGCTGGCTTGGTTCTGTCTCGTCTGCGGACACAGTGCTCTGCTGGCTGCCGCTTGGGGAGGGCAGGCAGGGGGCTGTCCGGAAGGTGCGGCAGACAGCAGTGTGCTGGGGGCTGCGGCAGGAGCCCAGGTTGGGCCAGGGATAGCGTTTGTGGGAAAGGAAGGAGTGTGCATCTTGGGGGACAGAAGTCACAGACTTCTAGCTGCTGGACACCGGAGACCCAGCCCTCGGAGAGTGACTGCTTTGCGGAGCCCCTGCTGGGGAGGAAGGGTGGGGGGCACCAGGGATCCCCTGCACAGGCTTCTGAATTGTAGCTGGGGCTCTAACCCTCCTTCTGCTCTTCCTTTCCTGTGCTGCCTGCCACCAGAGGGGCCGTGGCACCCCTGCCAGGTACTGGGGGTGGGCCTGGGGGTGCATGCCTGTGTTTTGAGGGTCCTGCAAGATGGGCATCTGTAACCATCACCCCTCTTCTCCAGGGTCTAATGGCCCCCTTTCCTCTCTCCCTCTGGCAGTGGTGGTCACCCTGGAGCCTTGTGAAGGAGCCGAGACCTATGTCAATGGGAGACTGGTGACCGAGCCCCTGGTGTTGAAGTCAGGTAGAGGAAGGGGTGCCGGACCCAGAAACAAGCAGAAGACAGCAGGGGGATGGGAAGGAGGAAAGTGCCAAGAAGTAGCGGGGAGTGACCCCGCTCTCGTTATCTCTTGTGGCTCTGGAGAAGCAGGACAAGGGTCCCTTGATTCCCTTTGGCCATCAGGGACGAGAATCAGCAGGGGACTGACTGCCCTCCGACTTGGGGTGGTGGGAGAGATGGCGTCAGGGATCCTGGGCTTGTGGGCAGGGCCCTGGGCCCTGTGGGCATCGGGATGGGTTTGCTGCTGTAGGGGAGCAACACCATCTTTCTGTGCTCCCCTGTGCAGGGAATAGGATTGTGATGGGCAAGAACCACGTTTTCCGCTTCAATCACCCGGAGCAGGCACGGTTGGAGCGGGAGCGAGGGGTGCCCCCGCCCCCCGGGCCGCCCTCCGAGCCCGTGGACTGGAACTTCGCCCAGAAAGAACTGTTGGAGCAGCAGGGCATTGACATCAAGCTGGAGATGGAGAAGAGGTATGGGGAGAGCGTGCACTCTGAGCCGTCTGTCCCCTGAGCCCGCATCACCGGCCTCCCCACTGTGGTGGCGCCAGAGCCCCAAGCAGTTCCTCCTCCTCCTCTGCCCAACTGCAGGCTGCAGGACCTGGAGAACCAGTACCGGAAGGAGAAGGAGGAGGCGGATCTTCTGCTGGAGCAGCAGCGACTGGTGAGGGCTGGGCAGGGCATGGGGGTGCGGGTAGGGGTGCATGCACAGAGGAGGAGGGGCAGGGGGCACATGCGCAGCGGGACCGTAAGGGGGCGCAGGGGGTGCGTGTGCAGAGGGACAGGAGTGGGGGGCAAAAGGGGCGGGGCACACGCGCAGAGGGACGGGCTTGGGGGGCGGGGCATGGGAAGACACCGAGGGTGGGGGGCATGCAGTGGTGTGGTGCCGACAGTGGGGCACAGGGGGCGCACACAGAGCGCAGGGCCTGTAGAGGCGGGAGATGGGCCAGCGGTGCTTCAGCCCGACTCTGCTTCTCATTCATGCTGAGCCGGAGTAGGGAGCGGGCATGGCGTGGAGGGGTGGCCGAGGTATTTAGGAGAAGACAGGACAGGACGGTGACTGGGTGCAGGGAGTCCCCCAACTGGAGTAGAGCTTCTTGGACTAGATCTGTCTGATCTTTACTGAATCCAAGTACCGCCTGTGCTGTCATTGACAAGATAGTGGTTTCAGCAGGCTCACCCTTGAGTGTGTGATCTGGTCCTGAGCGCTGATTGCCGCCGGCCTCGCAGACTCGGTGTAATCCCCGCTCCCGCTTGCGAATGGCGCTGTGCCAGCTGCTGTCCATGCGTCTGGCATCCTTAAAGCCTCAGCGAGTGTCTTCGAGGGAGGCTTGTTCCTTCCCTCATGTAGCCGAGCAGGGAGGAAGCACGTGGTGCAGCAGAGCAGGGGCCAAGCAGGGGTGAACCGTAGGGTACAGCCGGGCAGGGGTGAAGCAGGGGAGGGGGTGAAACAGGAGGTGCAGTGGAGCAGGGGTGACGTGGGGGCTAAAGCAGGCAGTGCAGCGGAACAGGGGTGAAGCGGGGGGTGAAGCAGGAGGTGCAGCGGAGCAGGGGAGAAGCGCGGTGCAGTGGAGCTGGGGTCAGGTGGGGGCTGAAGCAGGCGGTGCAGCGGACAAGCAGTGAAGGGGGGGGTGAAGCTGAGCAGGGGTGAAGCATGCCGTGCGGCGGAGCAGGGGAGAAGCGTGGGGTGCAGTCGGCATGGCTCTGGCGCCCCAGGCCGCCCTCCCTGCCTGCCCTCACTGTCCCGTCCCTCCCGCGCAGTATGCTGACTCCGACAGTGGCGACGACTCAGACAAGCGCTCGTGCGAGGAGAGCTGGCGGCTCATCTCCTCACTGCGGGAGCAGCTGCCCCCGACCACCGTGCAGACCATCGTCAAGCGCTGCGGCCTGCCCAGCAGCGGCAAGCGCCGGGCCCCGCGCCGGGTCTACCAGATCCCGCAGCGCCGGCGGCTGCAGGGCAAGGACCCGCGCTGGGCCACCATGGCCGACCTGAAGATGCAGGCGGTGAAGGAGATCTGCTACGAGGTGGCCCTGGCCGACTTCCGCCATGGGCGCGCTGAGATCGAGGCCCTGGCCGCGCTCAAGATGCGGGAGCTGTGCCGCACCTACGGCAAGCCCGAGGGCCCCGGGGAGGCCTGGAGGGCCGTGGCCCGCGACGTCTGGGACACGGTGGGCGAGGAGGAGGCCGGTGGCGGCGGTGGCGGCGAGGAGGGCGCGCGCGGGGCGGAGGTGGAGGACCTGCGCGCGCACATCGACAAGCTCACGGGCATCCTCCAGGAGGTGAAGCTGCAGAACAGCAGCAAGGACCGCGAGCTGCAGGCGCTGCGGGACCGCATGCTGCGCATGGAGCGCGTCATCCCGCTGACCCAGGTGCGAGGCCTGGCTGCGCGCGCCTCCCCTTCCTCCTTCCGCGCCTCCCCTGCTTCCCGGGAGGGCTTTGCATCCGGCCCCGGGGCGCGCATCCGAGATGCGGATCTCCGAGCTGCACCCACCCTCCGTGCCTTGGGGGACAACTCTGCATCTGTAACGGGTTTCCCGGGGGCTCGGAGGTACCCGAACTTGAGAAGCCCCGTAGGAAGCGCACAGTCCTTAAGTTGCCACTGGGCACGCGCATGCGCCCCAGGGACCCGCCCCTGTCTCGCGGGGCCCTGTGGCAGGTGGCTGCGATAGCTGTCTGGCTGGGCAGTCCTCCCGCACTCCTCCTCTAACCCTGGACAACAGCCCTCGAGGGGCGCCTGGTCACCCAGCCCTGGCGTGCGCAGAGTCACTGAACAAGTGTTGGGGGAGTGCGGGGCCAGCCGCGGGGGGTTGCTTGGTGCAGTGTTCCCGCGTGCCCTACGGGACGCATGACCAGCAGCCACTCGCCGGCCCCGGGTCACTGAGGCTTACTTGCTCCTGCCATTTCTTCCTTGCTGGACCCGGATCTCTCTGGGCACCTGCCACCCGCAGGCCTTCGAAAGTCTAGAGTGCCTTCCCCCCACACTCCCCAGGTGTTTGCTGCCATGACAGCCTCCCACTGGCCCCCGGTGGCAGTCCCCTTCACCCTGGCTCCTGTCCCCTTCCCTGCTCTGCCCTTCACCTGAATGTACACTTGTACTCTTTTTTTCTCTTTAAGATTATTTAAAGATGTTATTTATTTATTTGACAGAACGAGAGAGGGAACACAAGCAGGAGGAGTGGGAGAGGGAGAAGCAGGCTTCTCGCTAAAGAGGGAACTTGATGGGGGCTCGGTTTCAGGACCCCAGGATCATGACCAGAGCCGAAGGCAGACACTTAAGGACTGGGCCACCCAGGCGCCTCTGAGATTATTTATTTGAGAGAGAGCATGAGTGCCAAGAGGAGCAGAGGGAGAGGGAGAAGCAGAATCCCCTCTCTACACCCTCACTGATCAGGGAGCCTGATGCTGGCTCAATCCCAGGATCTTGAGATGATCTGAGCTGAACGCAGATGCTTAACCCAGGTGCCCCCAAATGTACACGTTTCTACAAAGCACGTGGGGTCCTATGTTACAGATGCTCTTGGGAAACGTGAATAACATGTTAAGAGCATGGGTATGCCCTTCTGTTGATCTTTTCTCGGAAGTGGGGAATATGATCACACTATGGAGCTTTCTCATTCACTGGTCCATTGCGTCTCTCCCCTTAGGTGCTGCCCTCTCCATCCCTGGGGCATGGTACTTAGCGGGATTTTTGGGGTGCCTGCTCTGCAGGGGACCCCGAGCTACGTGCTTTATGGGGTTAGCAGTTAATCCTTCCACCAGCCCTGTGCAGCAGGTCTTGTGCCCTGGCACACGAGGATTGAGGAGGGCGGCACGGAAGGTTACTGGCCAGAGCGCAGACCACAGCGACAGGAAGTGGCTGCCAGGATCAGCTGAGACCACTGTCCCAGCGCCCTTGTCTCCAAGCCCCTCTGGGACCCCCTGCCCTTCGCGGCTCAGCGCTCAGCTCTCTTCACGGCCCTTCTCTGTTGCCCTCTCCCCACCGCAGGATAACGACGATGAGAACGAAGAGGCCCGGGAAGCTGCCTGGGCCGCGCACCCGAGGACAGAGGCAGCAGAGGAGGAAGCCCCCGGCGAGCACGCACCCCTGGCCCCAGCGCGGCCCCCGTCGCCGCCCCTGTCCAGCTGGGAGAGGGTGTCACGGCTCATGGAGGAGGACCCAGCGTTCCGCCGGGGTCGCCTGCGCTGGCTCAAGCAGGAGCAGTTGCGGCTGCAGGGACTGCAGGGCGCGGGGGGCCGGGGCGGGGGGCTGCGCCGGCCCCCCGCCCGCTTTGTGCCCCCTCACGACTGCAAGCTGCGCTTCCCCTTCAAGAGCAACCCCCAGCACCGGGAGTCGTGGCCGGGGGCGGCGGCTGGGGAGGCCCCCGCGCCGCCCCAACCCCCTGAGGAGGTTGCAGCCCCTCTGGCTGCCCCTGCGCGCCGGCCTCCGAGTCCCCGGAGGTCCCACCGGCCCCGCAGGAACTCCCTGGACGGAGGCGGCCGGTCCCGGGGAGGCGGGTCTGCGCAGCCCGAACCGCAGCACTTCCAGCCCAAAAAGCACAACTATTACCCCCAGCAGCCCCAACCGTACCCGGCGCAGCGGCCCCCGGGGCCCCGCTATCCTCCCTACACCACCCCCCCGCGCATGAGGCGCCAGCGCTCAGCCCCTGACCTCAAAGAGAGCAGCGCAGCCGTGTGAGCCCCGCCCGGCAGGGCTGAGGGAGTAGGGGGGAGCCGCGGCCGCCCCAGGAGCCCAGCGCAGGGAGGCGACAGGTGGGCGAGAAGGTCCGAGTAGGTGCTGGACGGTGTGGCAGAGGCTGGGCGGGAGGCTGGAGAGAGGAAGCTTGCACGGAGTTGCCAGGAGCAAACCAAAGTGAAGGAAGAGGATGGGCGCTGCCTCGGGGCGCCCCTCGCGTGTGTGTGTGGGGGGGAGGGGGGGCGGTCCCACAAATGCTGCTAGGGTTGGGGTGGGGGCCTGGGTGCTGCGTAGCCAGGGTTTTGACTTTCTTTTCAAGTGGGGCAAAGGGAAGAGGACCTAGGGTGAGGCATGTCCTCTTCCGGGCCCCTGTCTGTCTGTCTGTCTTGTTTGTGGTGGGCTTCTGTTTCCAGGGAGGTGGGGCATGGATGGCAAGTCATTACCCTCCCCTTCCAGGCCTCCTGCTATATTTGGGGGACCTGTCTGGGTTCTGGTTTGGCTGGGGTCCTGGGAGGATGTGGGGCATTCAATAAAGGTAGCAAACGCAGGGAGCTTGTTGCTGGTGGTGGTTCGGGTTGGGTTTTCATGGAGGTGTAGAGGGTCTAAGTGAAATGCACAGGTCCTAAGCGTGTGGTCCAGTGAGTTTTTACAGAGGCGTGCACCCTCACCGTCACCACCCAGATCAAGATTCAGGACCGCTGTGTCTTGGTCTTGAATGTTGCCCGTTATTTCCCTTGGTTTCAGCTTACCCAATGCTCCACCTCTACCCCGAGCACCGCCCTCGGTCCTGGACAGAGGAGAGAGGGAGGGATGAGGGGAGGCGGTGGGAGATCCATGCATCCATGCCCCACCAGCTGTTCCAGCAGTGCGTGAAGGATCTGAGGGCCACGCGGGGTCCAAGTCCACACAGTCAGCTCACTGCTGGGACCGTCTCCCAGCAGCTCAGATTCTGATGGCTCTTGAATGTGAACGAGTTAGTCAGGTTTCCTGCACCTGATTATTTGCATCTTTTTTGTGACCCTGCTTTTCGGCTGGGTGTGTTCAGCCTTCCAGATAGTATATTGTCTTAATACTGTCCAGGAGGGATGCTTAGGGATTGCTTTAAGGATCTGACTTGGGGGGAAAGGAGCACACAGCATGGGAAAGGCTTTGGAGGTTACATTGTATCCCTGGCCTGCGAACTCTGGAATCCTCATGCATCCGCCCTGTTCTCAGGGAAACACTTCCACCTTGTGAAAAAGAGCTGTTTGCCCACAGCAGCCAAAACCACAGAATTATCCCAACTGCAGACGAACCACCGCTCTGGGCGAGGGCATGATATATTTACTCTTGGTTTCCACACCCCGACGCTGGCTACCTTTCTTCTGGCAGCTGTGACTGCCAGGTCTTCAGGGACCCATTGGCAGTGACCCACGACCTGGAATGTAATGGATAGGTTGGCGACACTGTTTACTTGAGCAGTTTATCATCCGGTCCAGGAGACAGAATGTGAGCAGGAAAATGATGGAATACAGGCTGCGGGCAGGTTGGGGCGTGCCGCCGGGTGTTACGGACACATACAGCCATGCCTGGCATGGGAGGGCTCACTACTCTTTTTAAAATTTACTTATTTGTTTTAGGGGGAGGGAGAGCACAGGCAGAGGGAGAGAGAGAATCTTAAGCTGACTCCACGCTGAGCACAGAGATGAGGGTGGGGCTCAGTCTTGTGGCCCGAGATCATGACCTGAGCTGGAATCAAGAGTCGGCCACAAAACCGACAGAACCACCCAAGCACCCTGACAGCTCATTATTTTATTTTATTTATTATTTATTATTGTTTAAAAAGAGCAAGGGCATACCCATGCTCTTAACATATGTTATTCACGTTTCCCAAGAGACAGTGCAAGTATGAGCTGGGGAGGGGAGGAGGGACAAGCAGGCTCCCCGCTGAGCGGAGGCCGCTGACTGGGGTCTCAAACCCAGGACCTGAGCCAAAGGCAGGTGCTTAACCCAATGAGCCACCCAGGCACCCTGAGCTCACTATTTTAAAAATACAGTTGGGTTGTTTTCCCGGGAAGACTGCCCTATGTAAATGTGTTTTATCCGCTTCGTCCTTCCAGATCAGTGTTTTAAAATGTGATGAGCTTTAGGCTTAGAGAAGTGCCCATGGTCCTCCCTGCTACACGTGCCTGCACTCCATGTGCATGCCGTCCTTAAGACCCTATAAAGTTGATCCATTTCGTGTCCATTTTTCAGATGGGAAGACTGAGGTCTAAATAGATTAATGGGTTTCCTGAGGCCCTACAGTTCTTAAGGAACAAAGTTAGCGCTTCAGCCCTGATGACTTGACTCCACGCCTCCTGGACGTCACATGTCACCTTTCCTTCCAGAAGCCACCATGACCTCCCACTTCAGGGGTCTCACGTATTTCCTGAGTCTGCCTCCCGCTTCTGGCCTCCGCCAAAG
Organism: Mustela nigripes; assembly: GCF_022355385.1. Taxonomy (NCBI): domain Eukaryota; kingdom Metazoa; phylum Chordata; class Mammalia; order Carnivora; family Mustelidae; genus Mustela; species Mustela nigripes. The sequence continues at coordinate 58,785,216 of NC_081572.1, forward strand.
AGCTGCTATCTGTGGGCCTGCCCGGGGATCATGGGCAGAGGCCGCCCAGTCTGCCAGTTTTCTTGCCTGCTCAGTGTGGACATTTCTTCACTTTCACCCTTGGTTTCCTTGGAAATGCCATTTACTTGTCTCTGTGTTCCTCCTTGGAGGGGCCTCCTTCCTTCCCTTAGTTGTTCGTCAGGACTTTTTTTTTTTCCCACCTGGAGTCTGGGGATCTTGAATACACTTGGGGATCCCAAAACTTTCTTTGAAAAACAGTCTTTTCCACAGCTTTTCTGTACTTTCTGGCTTCTACTTTGATTTCGCTTGAAATCATTCTTTTCCCTTTTAAAGATTTAATGTGAGCAGCTGCCTGATGGCGTGTGGGTTCGGGTGGACGTTGGGCAGCTCCTACTCGCTATCTCCTGAGAGACCCCCCCGCCGAATCACCATCTGGGTTTGCACCATTGTGCCCTTCGTGTGGCGTCTGAGACCCTGGGGGTGCCCCGGGGTCCTGCTTCCTGTACCAATAGTGTTTTAGGGGATGCTACCCAAGGGAGGCTGGCTTTAAGCTTTCCACCTAACCTAACTTGGCTTGCAGGTTCTCCCTATGGCCCGGATACTCCGTGGCCCTTCGTCAACATATCCAGCCACCCCTTAAAGGTGACTCAGTGTTTGCCTCCCTCCAGGCCCAAGGTCAGCAGCGTCTGCCTCACCGCACATGTTCCCACGTCTGTCTCTCTTGGAAGGCAAGAGGGGACTGGCATCTGGGTAGGATGTCTCCTCTAAAGGTCTCGTCACCAAACGGGGGTTGTAACAGCTGCTTCTCTCATCCTGAAACAAGCCCACAGCTTAGGAGCTGCGGTTAACCTGCAGTGTCCCTGGTGGGCTCATCAGTGGGCACGTCCCCTCGGCGCCCCCCAGCACACCCAGAATCCCCGGAGAAGAAACATGTTTCCAGATACCTGGGAAGGTCTTGCCCTGAGCTCCTGCGGCTCCAAGCTGGTGCCCCACGCCCATGGACTAGCCTAAAAAATGTTCTCCCTCCCTCCCTTCCTTCCCTCCTTTTCTTTCTTTCTTACGGTTTTATGTATGTGTCAGAGAGACAGCACAAGCAGGGGGAGTGACAGGCGGAGGGAGAGGCTGAGCAGGGAATCTGGGGGTCATCCCACGACACTGGGGTCACGCCCGAGCGGAGGGCCGACGGTGCCCTCGGGGCGTCCCGAGCCTGGAAGGTTCTCCTCGTAACCAGGTTCTCGTGGGACCTTGCGCTCTCGCCGCTGGAGGAGAAGCAGCTCGCCTTAGGCCAGGCTCTGGGTCCGCAGCAGGGAGGGCGCACAGCCCTGGGGCGCGCATCAGCTGCTGCTTCCCTGCCGGGCCTGGGCCCGACCCCCGTGACGCCGCCGGGAAGATCCATGAGATAAAGCACGGAGGGCGAGCACCTGCGGGGGGCCCGAGGCGGGCGCCTTCCCGTTCCCTTGTTCTGAGCAGGGAGAGGAGGGGGCGCCGCACAGCGAGGTCGGCTCCGGGGGGCCCGACCGCAAAGCGTTTCTTCAGCTCCGCGGTCCGCACCGCTGGCACCTGCGCCCGCCGGAACCGCTCCCTGCAGCCCTCCTATTGTTCCCCCGCTGTCCGCCAGGGGGAGACACGGCGCAGGCTCCCCCTCCCCCGGGGGCGGCTTTCGCTTGCGCGTTCACAGAGCCTCGAGCGCGCCCGGCCGTGCGGGACCCCGCGGCCGTGCGCGCCCGCGAGACAGGCCGGGGGCGGGGCGCGCACGCGCAGAAGGCTGCGCCTCCCGCGTGGCCGGACCCAGTCGGCGTGAGGCCGGGGGATCGCTTCATCCGGGGCCAACCCTTCGCGGGTGCTTGCGGAAGGCGCGGGCAGACCCGGGTCCGAGTTTCCTTCCCGTCGGAACCTGCGCTGCTGCTCGGCGCCCCGGCCCCCCAGCAGCGAGCGCCCCCCCGGGAGCCCGCGTCCTGGGGAGCGGCCTCCGGGCGGGGCGGGAGCGGGGGGCCCGCGGCTGCTCTCACGCTGCGGCCGGCGAGGCCGGAGGGACGCCCGCGCCCCTCCTCCTGCGGGTCCCGGGGGCGGGCTGCGGGCGGTGGGCGGTGTCCGTGTGTGCAGGCCCGGACTTCTCACGTCCTTCACCTGGTCGGTGCCCGGAGCCTCGACGGCTGCCAGCAGCCCTGCCTGGAGGTCCCGCGAGGCCGCCCGAGTGTCCCTAGGCTGTGAGCAGGGGCTGGCCGCGGGGACCCGGCCGGCCTGCGAACGCCCTCGGCTCCTCCCGCCGCGCCCAGGGGAGGCCCGCCCTGGTTCGGAGCTGCTGCAGCCCGCGGTCACCACGGATCCGCCTTCTCTCTTCCCCACCGGCCTTCTTCGCCCTCAGCAGCCCCGCCTGCCCTGCGCCTGCGGAGCTCCGGCCTCCCATGGAAGAGGCGGGCGAGCCCAGTCAGCCTGAATCTTCTCCTCGCTCGTCTTAAGCCTCTTCTCCAGCCCGGCCCGTCAGGTCGGGTCCGGAGTCCCACCCCACAGGCGTTTGTAGGGGCCGCATCCTCTCCGCCCCCGGTCTGGGATCCCGGCCACTGACAGCTCACCGAGGAGCAGGAAAGGCCAGCCAAACCGGACATCGTACCTTCAAGGTGAGGGCGAGATCACGCCCTCTCCCCCAGAGGGATACTTCTAGAATACTTTCTAGAAGATAAGCCCACGGATGAGGTTTGACCCTTGCTACTCCATTAGAAACTCACACTGTGTAAGGGCACCTGGGCCACTCGGTTGTTGAGCATCCGACTCTTGGTTTCGGCTCAGGTCGTGAACTTGGAATCATGGGATCGAGCCCTGAGGGGGGTCTCCCCGCTCAGCACGGAGTCTGCTTGTTCTCCCTCTGCCCCTCCCCCTGCACGCTCTCTCTCTCTCTCTAAAACAAAATAATAATAATAAGAGAAACTCACGGTATTTAGAACTCGGGCCAAATAGAGGCCTTGAGAGCCGCTGGTTTGCAAGGACAGAGGAACTTCAGAGAGCTCCTAACCCATCCGCCCACTGTATTTCTTTAGAAATATACTTAGGGGGGCCCTCCTGTATGGGAGGCTTCTGCTGTGCGCTTCAGACAATACCAAGACCTTAAATATCCACGTAAAATCCTCCAGCGCCTCTCCCTGTCCTTGGCCTCCCGTGTTCCTTCTGGCCCCCTGGGCCTACCACCAAATCGCTCACGGTTCTTTGCAGACATCACCCTGTTTCCCGCCCCGTGCCTTTCCTCCTCCAGCCTCACTGCGCCTTTGACGGGCTGCCTCCGGCTTGCCCCTGTGAATCTCAGCCCAGCTGCTGTGTGTTGGGAAACCTTGGCCCCCCAACTCTGGGTCAGGAGCACTCCTCTCCCAGAGGTTTCCCAGGATACACGTCTGTGACTACGGTTACCATGTGACCATGTAATTATGAATTTCGGGGCTGGTCATCCTCCCCCAATCCCCACTGCGGCCGCCGACTCTGGGCTCTTTAAAATTCCAGGTTGAACTTACTTCATCCTAAGAATCAGACCCAGATTCTCCTGTGGGCAGCAGGAGAGAGAAGCCATCCTGAGGCCTCCAGCAAGGCGGGTGTGATCAAAACGGTGAGGGTAGTACAAATGGGACACTGAGGCTGTTCCTCAAGCAGATCACTCTTTCAGGCAGCAGGCCAGAGCGAGAGGCATCTCCAGCTAACGGAGGTAGCTGGCCAGGAAACTGAGAGCCATCCAGCCTTCATTCTCAGTGCCAAAGCCCTCGAGTGTCCAGAAGGTTATACAATGATCGGGAGGAGCCCAGGTCACAAATGTGAATATTCTTTTTTGTCTAAAGGATTTTATTTATTTACTTGATAGAAGACACAGTGAGAGAGGGAACACAAGCAGGGGGACTGGGAGAGGGAGAAGCAGGCTTCCTGCTGAACAGAGAGCCCGATGCAGGACACGATCCCAGCACCCCGGGATCATGACCTGAGCTGAAGGCAGAGGCTTTAACCCACTGAGCCACCCAGGTGCCCCCAAAATAGAAACAAAAATCTTTTAAAAATCCCAGGTCTTAGAATTAGGAAAACAGCCCTTCCAATGTTAATGAGAAGGTCTTCAGTACTTCTACAAAGCAGAAACAAGTAGAAACCCCATTTTCACAGCACGAGATCCATCATACAGATTTCCCTTACGTTTTATGGCCATGAGTATGTGAGTGTTTCTTTGCTTTATTTCTGATCCTTCGCCAAAGCCCAGGCTACTGGGGAGAGCTCTCGCTCTGCAAGCATCGCCTCCTGTGTCCCAGGGACTCTGTCTAGAGGAGCCCCTCCCACAGGCCGACGTGGATTTTCGAGAACCGTATTAAGGTGCCAAACAGAGGAGGCCAGTGGCAGAGGACAGACACGCTGGCTGGATTCTGAGTCCTGCCCTGAACTGTGGCCGAGCCGAGTGGCCGGTCTCGCACGCCTGGTCCCACCCCGCGCGCGGAGAATGGCTCTCCTAGAAGCTTTCCTTACTGTGGGTCCTGGGTCGGAGTTGCATGGGCGCTGGAGGGAGTGTGCAGGCACGGGGAAGCTCCCCCAGCCCTGCTTTCTTTCAAGGAGGGGACAGACCCCAGACCCCGGTCCTAGGAGTCTTCCCAGGCGAGGACCCGAGTTTCCCTCCTATCTTGCAAGCGGGAGATCGGAGACCAGAGCGGGGTGGGAGGAGGCTGGCCCTGCAGTGCCGTCCTCCCGACCCTCCCCGTGCAGTGGTTCCTCTCCTTTTAAGGGCATTGCTTTTGTTTCTGTTCTGAAAAACAACTAAGGTTTTCCGTGCAGAGGCCTGAGCGTCCCGGGAGCTGGGAGGCAGGAGACCTGCTCCCGGTTTCTGTGCAGCCTTGTAAGGGGGACGGGGAGGAGAAGGAAAAGGGTGACTGGGGACACTGGTTGGTGCATCCCCGAGCCGGGCCCGTATTTCCCTTACATGAAGGTGGCTGGTTACCTACGTGGGCAGGAGGGCCACCTACAGCTTGAGGAGTGCAGAACAGGGACCCTCGGGGCTCAGGGAGGGGTACCCCTCGTCCTTGTGTGAACACAGCGGGAAGAGGGGCAGACGGCTGACTTCCTTTGAGCGTCTGACCTTTGACTAAATCACGGAGGTGTTGGGTTTAGGAAAGTCCCAAGGAAGCGTTCTCAGCATCAGGTGTGGTCCCATTTATATGGAATGTTTGCAACCGCAAATTCCTAGACATGGAGCAGATAAGGGATGGCCTGGGGCTGCAGCAGCTGGTGATGGAGGGCGAGTGACTGCTAATGGGTACAGATGTTCTGAAATTAGGTCACCGTGGTAAAACCATTGAATTGTACTTTTTTTTCCTAAAGATTTTATTTGTTTGAGAGAGGGAGGGAGAGAGAGTGCATGAGCAGGGGGAGGGGCAGGCAGAGGGAGAGGGAGAAGCAGGCTCCCTGCTGAGCAGGGAGCCTGACACAGGGCTTGGTCCCAGGACCCCAAGATCACGCATGACCTGAGCCGAAGCCAGACGCTTGACTCAGGCGCCCCTGAATTGTACATTTTAAGGGGTGAAATTTATGGTATGTGGATTATAGCTCAATAAAGTTATTAAAGAAAAGTTCCCCCATGCCCCCAAGAAAAGCAGGTATCAGTGCTGTGGTCTTCTGGGGGGAAACGCTCCCCAGTGGGTTTGGGTTATCAGTGAAACAAGGTCAGGCATGAGCTGATGGTCTCTGGATGGGGGTGATGAATATGGGGGGGTCCCTTGTATTGGCCTCTCGACTTCAGTGTGTGTTTGAAAATTCAAATAATAGCATGTTAAATGAATTTTGAAAACACCCAAACCACCTGAAAACGCTGTGGGACGTGAAAAAACAGAAAGGCGTGGTGGGAGAAGCTGGGTTATCGCACGTGTTGCAGAGGGTGACAAGGGACTGGAACCTGGCCCGCCCCCCAGAGGAGTCTGGACTGGCCACAGCGGGCCCTCGGTTTCCATGCCGACTTTCCCATTCTTTGTTCAGGTCTTATTTTGTTTTTGGATTGTTCAGATGGGTGTGAGTGTGGCGAGGTGAGAATGAACTCTGTCCAGTCAGTGAAGAGATTAAATGAAGGGAAATAAAGAGACCAAAACAAGTGTTCTGAGAACCGCACGGTAAAACATCGCCCTGTGTGAGGGGCGTGCGCACGTGGTGAAAATGGGGCTCCCTGCTGCGGTGGCGCCCAAGTCTTGTCCTCCGGAGACCGTCACCGTCAAGACCAACAGCTTTCATACAGGCAGAATCTATGCGTGTGTACCTGTGTGTGCTCATATACACACTCATCTGGTTTCTTTGCACACATGCCTGTACACACACACACACCCCATATACCCATATGTATGCACACACACACATATACCCATTTACATACAAAATATATTTTTATATACACACATGTGTATGCACACATATATATGAAACACTCTTGCTTTGCTTTTCCCCCCAATTATTTTATTTTAAAGGGAATTTATTTATTTAGAAAGAGAAAGAGCAAAAAAAGAGAGAGAGAGAAAGAGTGTGTAAGCAGTGGGGTGGGGGTGGGGAGGGCAGAGGGAGAGAGAGAGAATCTTAAGCAGATTCCACACCTAGCATGGGGCCCCATGCAGGGCTGGATCTCATGACCCTGAGATCATGACCTGAGCCACAATTGAGACTGATTGCTTAACTGAGCCCCCAGACACCCCTCTTTTTTGTTTTAAAGATTTTACTTTTAAATGATCTCCACATCCCACATGGGACTCGAATCCATGACCCCGAGATCAAGAGTCTCGCTCTACTGACTGAGCCAGACGGTTGCCCCTTAAAGGGAATATCAAGGTCTGTTTTTAAATATCACAAAAACACCCCACCCCTGCCTGGACCAATCAGAGGGTGGTTTTCAGTGACCAAAGGGAAGCCTCAGCCTTAGTGAAAATAACAGCTTGTAGTGGGGCGAAGGAGGCTGTCTCCTTGCCCCCGGAAGGGAAAAGTCAGTCCCCAATCAGACCTAACCACCCAGAAGATTGCGGCCCTCCCCACACATGTGTGCTCCAGCTCCTGGGAAAAGTACACCATTTCTGAACGTGTAGGCCCTGTTTCTTCTCTGTCTCCTTGCAGGAGCCGTCGAACACTGCTCGCACACTTTGTCCCTGTGCCGAGGGAAACTGTTGCCTGCACGGCCCACGAGAGGAGTGTGCGCACATGCGAGGTCGCCTTTGTTGGGAAGGATTTTCCTTCATATGCTGCCATGATTCCCTCCCTCCCCCGCCCCCGCTCCTTCCTTCTTTCCTGTAAAATGTTGACAGGTTCCCACCCCAAAGTCTTTATCTGACAAAATTAAAAGATCACAATTTTTAAAAAAGGACTTTATTTATGTATTTGACAGAAGACACAGCGAGAGAGGGAACACAAGCAGGGGGAGTGGGAGAGGGAAAAGAAGGCTTCCTGCTGAGCAGAGAGCCCGATGTGCGGCTCGATCCCAGGACCCTGAGATCATGACCTGAGCCGAAGGCAGAGGCTTAACCCACTGAGCCACCAGGTGCCCCAAAAGACCACAAATATTTTGAAAAAATTTAAAATAAAAATATTTCGAGAAAATAAATCTTGTGGGGCGCCTGGCTCAGTGGGTTAAGCCTCTGCCTTCGGCTCAGGCGTGGCCCTTAATCCACTCTGTCCTCAGGGCTCAGAGGCCTTGCTGTGCTCTTCCAGCCTCCCTTTCAGTCTAACCTGTTGAGGATTTCTAGCCTCCAGAACCATGAGAAGACACACGTCTGATGTGTAAGCCACCGGGTCGTCTTCTGGAAGCCCTGGCCGACTCCCGTACACAGACATCAGGTTGTTGTTAGCTCCGCAGGTAATTCTAAGAAGTGCCTGGGGGAGCATCCGGGCACAGTAAAATGGTGCCACCACCTCTGGTGGTAAGTCTGGGACCCAATCCGGAGAGATAAGGACACCTTGGATGCTGGGGTGAGAGCAGGCTAGCCAAGCCTTAGGACGGACACGTAATAGACTTCCGGTGGTCCTGTCAGTAATTCTGCCTGCCCCTCATTCTGTCTTCTTTTCATTTTACTCACACAACGTCAGCACTCCAAGTAAATATTTCTTATTTCCTCTTTGCTCGGTTTACTCATTTCCTTATTTATTTATGAATTCCGGTATAATTAACATACAGCGTTGTCTGAGTTTCAGGTGTACAGTGGAGTGATTCGCCGGGGAATGCGGACTCCGTTGCCAACCCGGCTCCTTTCTGGATGCGATCAGTGTGTTCTCTGTATTTAAGAGCCCCCCCCTTTTTAAAAAATCTTTTTTCTTTGCCTGTTTTGTTTCTTAAATTCCACATGTGAGTGAAATCACATGGCTGTTTGTCTGTCTCTGACTGACTTATTTCACTTAGCGTTAAACTCTCTAGCTCCGTGAATGTTGTTGAAAACGGCAAGTGGTCATTCTTTTTCATGGCCGAGTAATATTCTGTTGTAGTTTTACCGTTTCCCTGTTATCCATTCATCGCTGGACGGACAATTCTGCTTGCATAGTTGGGCTGTTTTAATTACTGCAGCTATAAACATGGGTGCATATCCTTTTCCAAATTACTGTTTTGTATTCTTTGGATAAATACCCATTAGTGGGATTATTGGATCATAGGGTAATTCTATTGTTAATTTTTTTCGGAGGGGGAAACGTGTACTGTTTTCCAGAGCGGCTGCGCCAGTTTGCACTCCTACAAGTGTACAGGAGGGTTCCTTTTTTCTCCACATCCTTGCCAGCACCTGGTGTTTCTTCTGGTTTTGATTTTAGCCATTCTGACAGATGGGAGGCTGTATCTCGTGGTGGTTTTGATTGGCGTTTCTCCGATGGTGAAGTGCTGCTTCCCAACTTATGTGTTTGCAGATCTCTCTTCCTGTCTTCTGCTCTTTTTAACTGTATTGTTTACTTTTGGCATTGGGTTTTATCAGTTCTTTGTATATTTTCTATAGTAACCCCTTATTGAGTCTGTCATTTGCAAATATCTTCTCCCGTTCCTTTGTTTTGTTTTATGACTGCTTGGCCACAGCATCATTTTATATTCCTTGTCTCAAGGGGAAGTTATCTTAACTTGTGTTACTGGATAAGTACATTTTTGTGTGTTATTAGAACATATCAATATTCACAACAATAGGGGCGCCTGGGTGGCTCAGTGGGTTAAAGCCTCTGCCTTCGACTCAGGTCATGGTCCCAGGGTCCTGGGATCGAGCCCCGCATCGGGCTCTCTGCTCAGTGGGGAGCCTGCTTCCCCCCCACCTCTGCCTGCCTCTCTGCCTACTTGTGATCTCTGTCTGTCAAATAAATAAATAAAATCTTAAAAAAAATATTCACAACAATATTCCAAGGATAAATAAGTGTACTTTAGGTTTCAGTAACTCACTTATTTTTTTTAATATCTTTTAAAATTTCCTTTAAAAAAAAAAGATTTTACAGGGCACCTGAGTGGCTCAGTGGGTTAAGCCTCTGCCTTTGGCTCAGGTCATGATCTCAGGGTCCTGGGATGGAGCCCACATTGGGCTCTTTGCTCAGCAGGGAGTCTGCTTCCCCCTCTCCCTCTGCCTCCCTCTCTGCCTACTTTTGATCTCTCTCTGTCAAATAAATACATAAAATCTTTAAAAAAATTTTTAAAAAAGATTTTGTATGTGTATTTGACGGAGAGAGAGAGACCCAGTGAGAGAGGGAACACAAGGTGGGGGGGTGGTGGGAGAGGGAGAAGCAGGCTTCCCAAGGAGCAGGGAGCCTGATGCAGGGCTTAATCCCAGAACCCCGGGATCATGACCTGAGTCGAAAGCAGAGGCTTCCCCGACTGAGCCACCCAGGCACCCCTCAGTAATTAATTTAAAAACCTGTGCATGGAGGTTTAGGGATGCCCCTCTACTGTGTCATGGCACACGTTCACTGAAACAGTCATCATTACTTCTCTTGCGTGTGAATTTTGGTATCCTCTCCCGTGTGCTCTGTGGGTACTGACTTTGAACTGACAGGCTTTTCCCCAGGGTGGAGGTGACGTGTGCATTTAATGGTGCCGTGATGCATCAGAATGATCTGGGGGTTCGCCGTTTGAAAGCTGGAGAAGGACGCTGTGTTGTTCATGCTAATGCCTGGTTAGCTGGCATCTCGTGTGAGTGTCGTGGGAACTCGGGAGTTGTTTTGTTGTTTTGATTTGCTTCTGCATGTCCTGCGGTGACGTGCTGGGTCGTGCTGTTATTTTTAAGTGTACGGTTATGTCACAGCCAAAGAGAGCCAAAGGGACATGCCTACCAAATGAAACGTGATGCCCGAATGGGATCCTGGGTCAGAAGAGGACGTCCGTGAAGACCAGCGAGAGCTGAGTGAGTTGTGGGCTTCAGCTGGTCAGAGTGTGTTATAATAACAGTGTATGAGCCACTAATCGTAGCGCAGGTATCAGACTTATGTTGGATGCTGATGGGGGAAATCAGGGGCCGGGATGTGGCACTCTCTGTATTGCCTTTGTAACTTTTCTATAAATTCAAAACCGTTCTAAAATTAAAAGCTTACTTGGGAGTGCCCAGCTGGTTCGGTCAGAAGAGCATGGGGCTCTTGATTTTGGGGTCGTAAATTTGAACCCCATGTTGGGTGTAGAGATTACTTGAAATGAAATGAAATAAAATCTTAAATAATTACAAAGATTGCAAAAATGTACTATTATCATTTCAAATGTTCTTATAATGTGTTCTTTTTTTTTTTTTTGAAAAAGATTTTATTGGGACGCCTGGGTGGCTCAGTTGGTTGGACAACTGCCTTCGGCTCAGGTCATGATCCTGGAGTCCCGGGATCGAGTCCCGCATCGGACTCCCAGCTCCATGGGGAGTCTGCTTCTCTCTCTGACCTTCTCCTCGTTCATGCTCTCTCTCACTGTCTCTCTCTCAAGTAAATAAATAAAATCTTTAAAAAAAAAAAAAAGAAAAAGATTTTATTTATTTATTTGAGAGAGGGAGAGAGGGAGAGCACAGCAGGGGGAGCAACAGAGAGAGAGGGAGAAGCAGACTCCCTGCCGAGCAGGGATTCCTGACGTGGGGCTCCATACCAGGACCCTGGGAACATGACCTGAGCCGAAGGCAGACGCTTCACTGACTGAGCCACCCAGGTGTCCCCCTTATTCTTTTTTTAAACTGAAATATAATTAACATTCGATGTTACATTAGCTTTAGGTGCAGAGCTCTGATTTGGCAAATCTCTACACTCCCCGATACCCAGCACAATTCGTGCCATCTTTTGGTTTTTAAGTTCTAGTTCTCGAAGCCACTGTGAACTTCCCAGTCAATCGTGGCTGACTTCCGCGGGAGCCCGTCTCCGTCAGCCAGTCAGCCACGCACACGCTGTGGTCAGTGCTGAGTGACAGGTACCCTCACAGGGGGCAGGCGGGGCTCTTGTCACCGGGTGGGGAGATGGAAAATGTTCTTACGGGAGAGCACAAGCTCCGACGCCCAGGGTCAGGGGGGGCAGCGCTGCGTGTCGCAACCGGAGGGGAGGAATCAGAGGTGGCTGGGGGAATGTATGACGTTCTCTGAGTCAGATGCCAGGAGGAGGGGAGCCAGAGAGGTGACCCAGACGCCAGCGTTGTGCACGGCTTTATTTTGGTCCATGGGAGAAGCTCTGCACATGTCAGGGAAGTGAGATCTTGTGAAAGCCGGATTTGATATGTCCTCCCTGGAGCTGACTCGTGGAAAAGAGGGACAAAACAGGGCACGCTTTGGGGCCCCTGTAAGGGGTGGAGGCAGGTTGCGCAGGACTCTGGGCAGGCGGTCAGATTGGAGTGACAAGAGTCTGCGGAGGGGTCTGAAGGTGTGGGTGCTCATCCCGGCCTCGTGGTGTCTGACCTGATGACCCTTGGACGAATTCCTGACTCCTCTGGGCCCCCTCATCCAGGAGAGCCTCCCCTACACCTGCGGCAGACAGTCTAAGCTTTGGGACACTCTTCCCGTGGCCAGTCTAGGTGAGGGGGCTTTGCAAACTGTGTGAGATACTTGTACGGATCGGATTTGTTGTTCTGTCACCTCCAGACCCATATTTTGCCGACTGGGTAAGACGTATGCGTTGTGATTTCTTCTGCGGCATTAACACTGTAGCCCTATCCTTGGTCACGGGGTGACTCACTGCAGGGAGGGGACAGCCAGGAGCCCAGGATGAGTCTGGAGAGAGTCGTGGGTGTTGGCAGCAAAACGAAGCCTCGGAAACAAAGGGACTCTTTTCCTCGAGAGGGGCCGTGAGGATTTCGGCGGTGGTGGGGACGAGGACGGTGTTGTGGGCAGGCATGTGGCATCTGGGAGAACACGTTTTGGAGAGCGAGTTAATGGTGTGGGAGTTGGTAAATGGATCGTGTCAGCCTGAAGAGAAAGTTGATATCACAGAGAAGGGATGTTTTTTGAAGGAAGGAATAGTTTGTCCAAGATTTTTTTTTTAAACATTTGAAGTAACCCGTATACCCCACATGGGGCTCAAACTCATGACCCCAAGATCAAGAGTCGCACGCTGCACCCACTGAGCCAGCTGCGCACCCCAACCAAGACTCCTTGATGGGCTGCCGCCTGAGCACAGGAATAGAATTAGATGACTTCCGGGCTCCTCGGGGATAACAGCGAGGTCTGCGGCAGGAGGCTGGAGGACGGAGGGCAACACGGAAGACTTAATTGAGTCTTGACTCAACTTTTGCTGTTGCTTCAGTATGTGGAGGTGAGACATGAGTGTTTTAGCTCGGCCGGTTTCTACCGAACATGGGCTGGGCACGGCCAGTGTCTTCTGGGGACGTGTAATGCAGTCCAGGCTCTCAAGGAACACCATCTATACCGGGGAAAGGCACGTTCCTGGGAAACAGTGGAATCATTTGTGCCCAGTTACATCTGTGCCGTGCTGCGTGAGACTCTGCATCCCCGATATACTGTGAGGTTGGCCTGGTTGAAAGAAGGGCAGAAAGGCAGGTTTGAGGAGGGAGGGGACAGGTCACACAGGACCTGGATGTAGGGAGGTGAGAAGTGGGGAGGTTCCCAGGGAGAGAAGGCCATGCAAGCCAGCGTCTTGTGTTGGAGCATGTCCTGGCTGGCTTACATGTGGGGGGGGGGGCGGTTTGGAGGGACCCGAAGGTACACAAGGTGGTGCTCGCAGTCCTGTATCTCTAGGAGCCTCTCTATGGCTCATGGTGCTGCCGAAGTGTGGGCGGACATCCAGTGCTGTTCCTAATGGTGTGGTGATAGTTTGGGATGTGGTCTGCAGACAATTAAAACATAATCATGATGAGCCCTAAGTCTGAAACAGAGTCTAAGATTCATCTGAGATCATGTGATCGATCTTAAAGTCTAACAAAGGGATGTGGGCGGTGCTGGGAGCTCTCCTCGCTCCATGGACGGGAGAGAAGGGGACATTGGAGAACATGACTGGGGTGTCTTTCATTTTCCACATGTCTGTCCCTGCATGAATTCAAGAGGGTGACCGAGATTCCTACCCAGTAGAGAAACTGCTTCCCCTCATCTGTAAAAAAGATACTGTGCAAGTCCTAAGCCTGTAGGGAGACCATGAAACACCAGCTGTATACATCCTCATGCCCACCAGAAATGGGGATGGTATTTGCGGACCATTTGCCTCGGTCTCCTTCCCTTATGAATTTCCAAATTTCCAAATTCAGGGTCTCCAGATGCCCCTGAATTTGCTAGTTTAATAAAGCAGAGGGTGGGCCGGGGAGGAGCTGGGAAGATGCAGCTTATCTTTTTTTTTCTCTCTGACCCACGTGCAAGGGCTGATTAAAGTCAGTGCAGCTGATGTCTGGGCCCACGTTAGTGGGCATCAGACCCCCTGAAGGGCCCGAAAACAGACGGCCAAACCCTAACACCAGAGTTTCTGATGCAGAAGATGTGCGAATGGGGCCCAAAGATATGCATTTCCATCAAGTTTCCAGGAGATGCAAACGCCGTCAATTTGGACACTCAGAGTCACTGACTGGGGCTGCTGGTTTTCAACTTTGTTAGCTGCACGTTCAAATCACTCAGAAAGCTGAAAATCACAAAGCACGTGAGTGTGTGTATGCATGTGTGTGTGCGTGCACACACACACGTGCACACACACACACACCGCTCGGAACCTGTGGGGTTAGCACCAGACATCAGTAGTTGTAAAATCCATCCGCGGGCAGCCATGGCTGAGTCCCTCCTCTGGGTTATTTTCTTTCTTTCCTTCCTCTCTTTCAAGACTTTACTTATTTATTTGACAGAGAGCGAGCATGAGCCAGGGGAGAGGGAGACGGAGAAGCAGGGCCCCGGCAGAGCAGGGAGCCGGATACGGGCTCGATCCGGGTACTCTGGGATTGTGACTGCAGCCGAAAGCAGACTCTTCACCAACGGAGCCACCCAGGTGCCCCTCATCTGGGTTCTTGAGACGGATGCCCGCTAATGCAGGTGACCTGGATAAAGTCAGTCAGCGGGGCCAAACGTCGCCCAGCCTTTGGTCCTGGGGCAGGGTACCTGCGTGGCCGGGCGGGCATCCTTCCTTGGGATGCCTGGTGCGCGCAGTGGCTACCGCCGCGGCCCACGGGCTGGGTGCAGGCCTGGGCAGCGCGCAGGTTGCAGCGGGGGTCGTGCGAAATGCGGGCGAGCCGCTGGGGAAGGGGACGCGACGTCTGGGAGCAGGGAAAGGCCTGCGGGAGGGAAAAACGACACAGGGTCTTGGGGCTCTTCTGGAAATGTCTTTCCCACCGGCTGCGCGCAGCCTAGGCGAGGAAGACGGGCATCTCGGCCGGCCCACGGTCCACGCTTCTCGGCCGCCGCCTGTGGGAGGGCAGAGGGGCTGACGGTGCTGGGGTCGGGGCAGGAGCGCGGACCCCGGGGTTTCGGGCCGAATTCCAACGAGCGGCTCAAGGGAAAGCTCCCCCGTCTGCCGCGCACCGGCTGCAAACACCGCGGCCTCCCCCGAGGGCAGCCGCTCCTCCGACCCCGCAGGACAGCGTTGAGGCCAGCGCGGAAGCCGCCGCGGCCGGGCTGACCTTCCCAGCGCCGCCGATGCACGGATGCGGAGCCCCGGACGCGAAAGGGGCCCGTCACGGCGCTCCCCCGAGGAGCGGCGTTCGCGAGCAGCGCCGCCGGCCGGGCCCTACGCGCCGCGCCCTGGGAGCCGAGGCCCGCGCACAGAAGGCCCGAGGACCGCACGCGAGCTCAGAGGCCGAGGCCCGGGGCGGGGACGAGCCGGGCCGGCGGAGGATGCGGAGCGCACGGTGCCCGGCGGAGGATAAGCGCGGCCGGCGGTGCCCCGCACGCTGCCCCCAGGGCGCTCCCGCGAGCAGGCCCTCCGACCTCCGAGCGGGCTCCCGGCTCGCCGCGCTCAGGGATGCAGGGGTCCGCGCCCGCCAGGCCCTCGGCGCTCCCGGAAGGGGCCTGACGGGCTGAGGGCCGCGGGGATGGGGCGCCCAGGGCGAAGCGGCCGCCGCCCGCTCGGGCGTAGGTGGACACGGGGGCAGCGACTGGGGCGCGCAGAGCGGCTGGCCCCGCGGCGGAAGTGCGTCCCCGGGGCCGTTCTAGGACGGCCGGAGGACCCTGCTCGTCGGTGGTCCCGCGGGGTGCGGGGTACGCGGGCGCCGGGGGTTGCCTCTCCGGTGAGCAGACCATGCGAGGGGCGGCGAGGCGGCGCTGGGGGTTCCGGGGCGGTCCGGCGGGGGGGGCCCCGGGGAGGGCGCGGGGGGCGGGTCGGCCGAGGCGCGCGCGGAGGCGGGTCGGGCCGCCCACCTGCTCCTCGGCTGCCGGCGGCGCGCGCTGATTGGCTGAGCGCGCCGGAAGTGGAAGCGCCGGCCGCAGCCGCCGGGGACGCGGAGAGCTCCGCGGCGGGGAGCGCGGCGCGGGGCGAACGCGGAGCAAGTGGCCGCGGTGAGACCTCCCCCCGGCGTGGCGTGGCGCGGCTGGGCGGGGGCTGGGCCCCGAGGCTGCTTTGGCCCGCGGGCCGGGTGGACGCGCCGAGCCGGCGTGACCTTGGGCCGGCCGCGCGCCCCCCCTCAACCCGCCCCCATTTCCCCACCTGCTCCGCGAGGGTCGTCCCCGCGCGCGCCCTGTCCCCGGCCTCCCGACCCCGCGGCCCCGAGCGCGGCCGGGACGGCCACACCGCCAGACACTGGCTGCCGGGGCGGGGCGGGGGCCGGACGGGAGCGGCTCTGAGCGCGGGGGTCCGGAAGCCGTCCTGGCGGGGGGCACCGCGGGGGGACGCGGGAGAGCCGAGAGACGGCGTTCCATAGACCGGTCCGCCGCCCACCTGGGCGACGCGCCTCCGCGGCCTGCCTGGCACCGGTCTGGGCCCCTGGGGTCCGAGAGGGAATGAAATATCCGCTTAGTCCTCGAGAGCGCCGCATCCCCGCGGTGTAGGTAGCGCGCTTAGATGCTCGCGAGCCGGCTCCGTCCGCTGCTCGGGACGCTCCAGGCGCGGGGTGGGGGGTGCCAGACGGTACAGCGGCGTGTCTGCCAGCAGACGGAGGGGCGTCCGGGTCAGGGAGGAGAGTGGGACTGCGTGTGGCCCAGCCCGGGCCGGTGCGTGTTGGTGAAGCGCACAGTGGGCGGTGGTATTCCGGGAAGTGGGAACACCTGTTCCCAAAGGCCACGACACTGGAAAGAGGAGCCGGTGTTTGGCCCACAGGACCCTGCCAGCAGCTTTCCGGTCCTGCGCCTGAGCGAACACCCCAGGAAGGAGATCCTTGTACGGGATGCTGGACACTTGGTAGAATTGGGCGTTTCAGAAGTTAGGGGAAAGGATATCCCTTAAGATGCTTTTTGTCTGTAAGTAACATAATGCAGCTCACGCTGGCTTCGGCCTGTGCAGGTGTATAAGCTCACACAGTTGGAGCCATGCAGGAAAGTGCTTCCGGGATGGACTGAGCCTAGTGGTTCCACGGTCCCTCAATTTTTATGAGCTCTCCCCGACGTCATCCACAAGCTGAGCAGGATGGTAGGAACTATTCCCGGAGGCTCCCATCGAGCCTGCTCAAAACATCATTGACTCAGATGAAGGCATATGTCCGTCCCCGGATCCGTCCCTGATGTTCTGAACAGTCCCTTGCAAGGGAGGTGGTCTTGCTGTCTGGGTTAGCTCGGTGGGGGCTCACTCCCAGAGCTCAGATCTCCTGCAGAGCCTGCAAGACCACTGTGCACTTCTTTGCTCAAATGCTCCGTAAAAGGATTGGAGAAGCGTTGAGTCCCCATACCTACGCAGAAGTCAACTTCTAAAACGTTTCATCATAAATTTGAATAGTTGCAAAGGATATTCTGAGTGTATCATGAATTTTGGCATTTCAAAATTAAACCTTGGGCCACGTGCCAGGATCCTTGCCCTGTGATTCCGTGTGCTGTGTGCTTATCACATTCCCCGCCTCTCTGAAACTTCCATCTGGGGACGCGCCACGCCTCCCTCCTTCCCCCTCTCCATCCCCTGCTCTCCTGTCTCCACTGTGTCCTGGCTGACATCCTCAAGTCCCTCATTCTTCCACCGCCATGTCCCCAGATTCCCAGCTGCTTTAGGGCTGGAGAGGGTGGGAAAATGATGTCAATCGGCTCTTCCTCCTCACACGGGCATGCTTGTCTCCTGGGGAGGCTGTGAGGGTTTCCCAGGGTAACGTCTGTGCGTCACTTTGCGCCCAGCACATAGTAAGCGCTCCCGGTCCCTCTCTGCATCAGAATGCCAGCGCTCTCACTGACTCTCGGCCTCCTTGTCAGTCCACATGCTACGCCGAGGCCACAATGCTCCCTCTGTTCCTTTTCTCTTTACTCTGGTGCTCGCCTCACGCTCTGCCTGGGTGCTGTTGTAGTTCTGTGGGGATGGGGGTGCGCAGACACCATCTGTGACCTCTCTGAGCCCGGGGAACGCTGTCTGGAAGCCCGTTTGCATGCCTGCCCTGCCCCGTCTGTGTCTGCCCGGCAGCGGACGCCGTGGACCCCTGGCCTGCAGCTTTCCCTTCCTGCTCTTTGAGCTTGCTCTCGTCCTGTTACCAAAGGGAGACCTGTCTCCCACCATGCCTTCCCTACAGTTCCCGCTGTGTGTCCCTCTGGGCTGGAACAGCTTCTGCGTGCAACCCTGCGGAGTCTGTTGGCAATGGGAGTGATTCTTGGGCTTTTTGTAGCTCTTTCAGAAATCTTTGCTTTCAATGGATGTTTTAAAAAGACCTAAGCACAGTGTCAGTGGCCAGATTAGTCAGTGTTTATGACAAATCACATCATGATTTTGGGCAGATGAGTTCAAAGGATTGAGTGATGTTGCTATCCCTGGAGATTGGTGTGAACTTGGATTTAGGCAGCCAGGTGCAAACTCCACTCCTGTCCCAGCAGCTAAAGTCTGATGGGTGCACAAGTGTGGGTTTCCCTCCATGAAGAGCCTCCAGTGTGCGGGACTGGATCTGCCCTGTCTGGTCTGCAAAGTGGAGGGGAGGGGAGGGGAGGGGAGGGTAGCCCAGCCCAGCCCAGCGGGAGGGTCAGAAAGGAGAAAAGAAGTGTCCGCGTAATGTAATCCTGCAGCTTCACGCACGTGGTGGGCGCCTGTGGTGGGCGCCGTGGGCCAGGCCTTGGGTAGAGCCCAGCGTCCCAGACTTGAGTTTGGAGCAGCTCCCACCCCTGCTGGGGCATCAGGATCCCCCAGGGCAGTTGTTAGACCCCCAGCGCCCTGGGCCCGCCCCGGGGATTCTCGGAGGCCTGAGGTGGGACCTGGAATTCGTCGTTTCGAATTTCCTAGTTTCTGCACATTTCCCAGAGGACTGTAGCGCATCCTGCCTCATTCCAGGCTGAGGATTGTCGTTTAAGAATCAAACAAACAGTCTTCCTGCTCTAATTGCAAGCTGTGATGCAGTTCTCAGGGTTTCGGTGGCAGCATGGTCCTTTCAGAGTCAAAGGTCTTGTTAGTGGCTACATGGGTATCTGATGGGTGTATCGGGACTCTGTAGGTGAGGCTTTCTGCGGGTGCTTTTCTGGGGTGCAGTGAAAAACAACAAATCTGGGTTTGCAGAGCTGTAGACCCTGTTCTGAGCTGTGGTGAGCTAGGAGAGGTCTGCATGTCCCCCCAGACCGAGGACCAGGAGCCGTCCCCCTCCTGCTCAGGTGACACCGCCATCCTCTCTCTCCAGAAGCAGCCAGTTTCAGGGTTAGGAGAGTGAGGACGTGAGAGACAAAGTTAGGAAATTCCAGCTAGAAGTTTGAATCTAGGCTGTGAGGAGGGGAGTGTTTCTGCGTGAGCGTGAGGCCTGCCGCATGCCCTCTCGGCTCTGACGCACACGTGAGGAGCTGCCAGAAAGGCATACAGCAGTGCGACCTGCCAGGGACGCTAGTACCGTGTCGCTGGCAGAAGGCAGAGGGGAGGAAAGGTCAGGGGGTCACGTTCCGTTGGGGGAGATGTTCTGGATTTGACTTTTGAACCAGATCTTGCAATTGGGGGCAGATAGAGCGCTTGTACTGTTGGTTGTACCGTGGACAAGTGCTTTTCTGTGTGGTTCTGAGAATTCCGACCTTGCGAGGCGCCGGACGGTGGACTGTAGGAGAGACATGGGTGGGAAGGGGACAGGGGAGGGGTGGGGCGTCGACGGGGACCAAAAAGTAGCAGCTTGTAGGACTGGACCACAGCTGCGTGTCAGACGTCTCTCTAAGGCTGTGCTTCCCAGCCCACGTGCGTCACGAACGAGCGCGCAGTTGAGTCCCAGCGCCGTGGACCCTTACTCAACCGCAGTTTGCAAAAATTTCAACAAAAAGGAGAAGTCCAGCTTTTGGGGGCTGCCCTTGCTCCGTGGGAAGGGCAGAGCCCGTGATGCGGGCAGAGCTGAAGATTGAGGGTCCTCTTGGGGGAGCCCAGAGATTCCAGGACTCGGTGACCCCACGAAGAGGTCCGGTTCCTTCCGGGTGTCCCGGGCTGGGTGGCGCCACGCCTTCTGTACCAACATGTGTGGGGCATGTGTGGGGCATGTGCAGGGCACTCCCATCGGGAGGTCCTTGGTCCTTTCATCCAGACTCTTGGAAGAAGCAAAAGACCGGTCCATCCGTCTGCTGCTACTGGGCTCGACTTCTTCAGTGCGTCTGCTCCCACAGGCCCCTGTGACCGCCAGACTGTCCCCATAGGCACTTTCCAGGCGGCCCTGTGTATTCTGTCCATCCTGGCCTGGTGACTCGGTCACTCACCATCCCTTCTCTTGTTGGCAGGCTTCCCTTTGTCCTCTCACTCTCTGCTGTGAGGGTCCAGATGGGAAGCTGCTCATTCAGATTAGGGTCATTGAGGGAGGTGTGGATCCCGGAGCCGGGCCTGGGGGTACCAGAGGCTGGGGAGGCTGCTGGCTCCGAGGCTGTGAGATGATTGGGTCGGACAGACTTCCCAAGAGGAAGAACGGCCTTCGGTGAATGGGGGGACACTGCCAGCCCAAGGCGGCCTCACAGGAGGGAATCGAGGGAACAAATTCCCCGACCTGAGTCCTCCCTCCTTCTGGTCTCCGTGGGGCCTCCCCACAGCTGTAGCTGGACGCCAGGGGGGCTGTGAATGTCTGTGCTGAGTGTAGCCTCCTGGGGCGGAGAAAGGCGGGAAGCCCCGGAGGGAAGGATGGCAGGTGATGGCTGAGCCTGCACGCTAGCTTTGGCTTCTGGGTGTCTGTGCCCCGTCTGCAGTGGCCATCACACAGTGCTGCTACCAGCAATGCTCAGTCCAGTCTGGGCCGTGTCTCTGGTCTTGGCCAGGGTATCTTCAGACCAGGACATTTTAGCTGACTCCTTGGTACTCTGTATGGATGCCTTGAAACGTGTCTTGTGCAAAACAGTGTTAATGGGTCCTCTTGCCACCTGTATGAGCTGCTGCTGCCGGACCCCCGACCATTGGCACCGCTGGTCATATGATGACGGGCAGGGAGGTCTGGGCATCGTCTGTGACTGTGCTCCCCTCCTTACCCTGTGTCCAGCCCCGTCAGCTCCCAGCCGAGCCTTACAGAGTTTGACCCTGAGCTCTTTCTGCAGCTGTCTCCTCTTCATTCCTTCTGCTGCTGTTGCCCTGGTCAGCTCATGCCCCCAGCTCTGGTGCATGCCTCCACCTTCTCACAGGTCCTACGTCCCGGCCTGCTGCTTTCTGGCTATGAAGTGGTTGTTAGTGCACCTTGGCCCGAAACACTTATCTGGCCATGGTCTGTGTTACTCCCTGGCTTAGAAACCATTCCGTGACTCTGCGGTGTAGGGTGAGGGCCCTCGGCTGCCCGTTCCCCCTTGAGATTCAGCTGCCACAACTTAATGGGCAGAGAATCCTATTCCTCTGATCAGCCGCGGTGCCCGTGTGCCCTGCCCCAGGCTGCTTTCTCTATGGACAGAGGCCAGGCCCGTTCTGGCATTGACCCCGCTTTCTGTGTCCAGGATAGCTAACCCCCCAGGGCCATGGTGCCAGTTAGGAGAAGGTCTGGCTTCCTAAAAACAAAACAAAAAACCACAGTGGCTTAAGGAAGGCAAAGGCGTGTTTCTCTCTCAGATGGAAAAGTTCTGGGGGTGCCTGGATGGCTCGGTCGTTAAGTGTCTGCCTTTGGCTCAGGTCCTGGGGTCCTGGGATTGAGTTCCACATGGGGCTCCTTGCTCTCTGCCCTGCTCATGTCTCTCTCTCAAATAAATAAATAAAATCTAAAAAAAAAAAAAAAGTCCAGAGGCAGGCATTCTAGGGCTGGGATGGCAGTTCCGTGGAGCCGCCAGGGACCCGGTTCCTTCCAGCTCTGCCCCGTCTTAGGGTATGTGGGGGACGCTGCAGTGCTCACGGCCCCAGATGGCACCTGCCTGCCACCTGTCTCCCCAGGCACAGTGTGGAGAAGAGTGAAGAAAGACAGTCCCCTCAGGAGACTTCCCAGACATCCCACGCATTTTCGTCTGCTTTTTCCTGTCTCACCGAGTAGAGTGCGGTCGTGTGGCCAAACCCATCCGCAGAGAGGGCTGAAGGATGTCCGTCTTCAGCCAGGTTCCATGCTGCAGTAAATACGTTCGTTATTCTGTTGGTGATGAGCTGTGGAAGAAGGCATAGTGGGTAACAACTAAAACTTGTGCGGTAGCCTTTTAGAAGTTTAAAAAAGTGTAGGTTTAGATCTAAAATTGTGTTAAAAGAAACTCTCTGAAGAGGCTGTTTTATAAACAGTCTGTAGAAGTTGACATAGCTATGTATAAAAAGAATTAACTCATTTGAAAATAGAAGAAAACTCACCAGAAGGAAAGACAGAGACGTGTTGGATATAAAAACATCAGGATACGTTTGGACATTTCACCAAAAGATAAACTTATTTGGAGAAAGGTGTGCGTCGACAGGAAGCATTTGAAAAAGACGGAGTGTGAAACTCTCTCACGTAGTGAAGACTCCAGGGAGCTGCAGTGATCTGGAGCTTTGGTCCTGGGGCAGGAATGGGTCTGCAGAACTGAAGGGAGCCCAGAGCCGGAGCCCGACTCAGCGCCAGACTGTGGTGTGGGCTGGGTTTCTATTGGGGGGTGGTGGTGGCAGGTGTTCATAGGGCGGAAACCTGGAGAAGACGAAGACAGGGCAACCTCGCCCAAATGGAAGGGATCCAAGAGGACTGACTTCTGTTGTGGTTCTGGCCCTGGCCCAGCCCTGGGACCCTCTGGACTGTCAGCCCTGCCAATCCGGCAGCAGACCCGTGTCCTGATGAGCGCCACAGGTCAGCGCCAGGGAGGGACCCTGTCTCTGGTGAGAAGTGTGTGGTCTCTGCCGCTTCGCCCAGCCTTTCGCAGTGGACCCTCTGTTCCCACTTATCTTGCCACACTCAGGTCCCTGGCCACCTTTTGGGAGCATCCCTCTCCTTACATCTCTCCCTCTGACGATCCATGTGCTTCTCAGGCAGGGCCCGGCCTCCGTTTGGCGTGCCCGCCATCGCCCCCGGTCCGGTCCTGTGCCCCGACTCCCAGGCCGCCGTGGCGTGCGGTCCGACCGCGCCAGCTCTCGCGGGGGCCCCGTGCGCTGCACCCACTTCACGCCTAACCTCTGTCATTTCAGATTGTGAGATGGGGACTGAGCACACGGAAGTAATCCCCAAGGAGGAGGCTTCTGAAGACCCTGAGCCACACGCGGCCACGTCGGAGAAATTTCCCCAGGTGGTTTGCCGGGGCCGGGAGTTGGGAGCCGCCCGGGCGGAGGACGCGGTGGTGAGGCGTTCGGGAGCGTCCGCGGACGGGAGCGGAAAAGGCCTCGCGTCGGGGCCGGCCGTCTGTAAGAGGTCCCCGTCGGTTGAGGAGTCCGGGGACAGCGACGAGAGCGAGCGCGTCCGGGGTCCCGGCCCGCACCCGCTGGTGCCCCGGACCACGCCCCGCACCAGCCCCACGGAGAGGGCTGCGGTACCCGGGGCGCAGAGAAGCCCGGTGGGAGGAAAGCCTCACGCGTGCAAAGAGTGCGGGAAGGCCTTCAACCAGAACTCACATCTCCTGCAGCACCTGCGTGTGCACAGCGGGGAGAAGCCGTTCGGCTGCGAGGAGTGCGGGAAGGCGTTCGGGACCAACTCGAGCCTGCGGCGGCACCTGCGCATCCACGCGGGCGAGAAGCCGTTCGCCTGCGGCGAGTGCGGCAAGGCGTTCATCCAGAGCTCGCACCTCGTGCACCACCACCGCGTCCACACCGGCGAGCGGCCCTACAAGTGCGGTGAGTGCGGCAAGGCCTTCAGCCAGAACTCTGCGCTCGCCCTGCACCAGCGCATCCACACGGGCGAGAAGCCGTACGCGTGCGGCGAATGCGGCAAGACCTTCCGCGTCAGCTCGCAGCTCATCCAGCACCAGCGCATTCACACGGACGAGCGCTACCACGAGTGCGGCGAGTGTGGCAAGGCCTTCAAGCACAGCTCGGGCCTTATCCGCCACCAGAAGATCCATACCGGCGAGAAGCCCTATCTGTGCGGCCAGTGCGGTAAGGGCTTCGGCCAGAGCTCCGAGCTCATCCGCCACCAGAGGATCCACACGGGGGACAAACCGTACGAGTGCCGCGAGTGCGGCAAAACTTTCGGCCAGAATTCGGAGATCGTCCGGCACGTCCGCATCCACACCGGCGAGAAACCGTACGTATGCGCGCAGTGCGGGAAGGCCTTCCGGGGCAACTCGGAGCTGCTGCGGCACGAAAGGATCCACACGGGCGAGAAGCCCTACGAATGCTTCGAGTGCGGGAAGGCCTTCCGGCGCACCTCCCACCTCGCGGCGCATCAGCGGGTCCACGCCGGGGAGAAGCCCCACCAGTGCAGCGAGTGCGCGAGGACCTTCTGGGACAGTTCGGAGCTGCTCCTCCACCAGAAGACCCACGGCGGCGGGAAGCCGTACGCGTGCGGTGAGTGCCAGAGGACCTTCGGCCAGCACTCCCAGCTCGTCCTGCACCAGCGGGTCCACACTGGCGAGAAGCCGTACGCGTGCGGGGAGTGCCAGAAGGCCTTCGGCAGGAGCTCCCACCTGCTTCGGCACCAGAGCGTGCACGGCGCCGACTGAGCGCCCGAATTAGGGCCTCCGCTGCGCGCGGCCTGCACACCCTGCGGGAGGACCACACTGTGGCTCGTCGACCCACGCAGTGGTTGGATAGGAGAGGCTTTTAGGAACTGTTCCCGGAGAGGTTTCAGGATCCCGAGTTCCACCATAAAAGCTGTTTCAGGCCTCAGTGTTCCCTCTGTCTGCCTTCGCACCCCCTCCCTGCACCCTCAAGGGGATGCCATCGCCTTCTGGGTCTGTACAGGCCACATAACCTGGATTATTACTAATCTGGAACTATGGGGGCCTACCGTTCCGGCCACCTTCCAAGAGAGGCAGTGCAGACTCGTGGATGATTTTCCTCTATGGTGTTAAGACAGTCGAGCAGAGGACACCCTCCCTGTCCTCCTGCCCGCCGCGGAGCCCTGGGACCCTCGACGGACCTTCTTGCCGCTTTGACATCTTGCAGACGTGCTGCCGAGGAGCCTTAGATGATCGCAGAGGCGGGAAGCTTGGGGACTCCACACCCACGGTGCCTCCTTGTTCCTCTGCAGAGTGTGCAGGATGGAGGAGGCGACAGCCACCTCCAGGATGGCGAGCGAGGCTCTGAGCATTCTGAGGGGCTGGTGGGTGACGCCAGGGGCGGGAGGAGGGCAGCGAGCCTGGGCCATCCAGCAGGGCAGGAGCGGCCCGTGGGCAGCTGTGCCCAACGTGGGGGCTATGTGGATGGATGGCCGGCCGGCCGGCTGGCCTCCTATGTCCCGTGCCAGGATGTTGCACAGGGACTACACAGCCTTGCTGTCAGCAGGCACCAGCCCCCACGCTGGGCCAGTTCTCCTGCCCGACCTGGGCCTCACGTTGGAACCGTCTGCTGTGTGCAGCCCCCTTGTTTCTTCCACACGAGTGTTCTGTGTCCTCCTCGGGTGTATGCAGGTCCAAGCGTCAGAGGCACCAGGAGGCAACAGGCCGTGCGCAGCTGGACTCCAGCAGGTAGAGATGGCTCTGACCTTGAGACGAGGGGACATGAACTCTGCGAACTCCAGGGTCCAGCCGGCCCCGCGGTTCTGGACTTCTTACATCTAACGGGACACGTCCTCAGTGCTGTTTAATCTCTTTGTCATGCGTTACTGACTCCTAGCGTTTCCCGAGTGTTTGCTGTGCCAGGCCCAGTGCCAGACGCCTTCCGTTCTTCCTTTCATGGCATCTCTGATGTGGGTCCCCTGTAAGCGGCTGAGTGGGTTCCATGTTCGGACCATAAAATTCACCTGGTTTCCGTGTTTGTCGAAGGACTTTAAATTCACAGAGTTGTACAGCCGTTGGCCTATAGGGTGGCTGTGGGTCCTCCTGCCGGATGTCGAAGACCAGGAGGGTGGGAGGAATGTCAGGTGACTTGTCCGTGCTCCCGAGCCCCGGGCTGTGCCGCAGACGGGCGGACTCGACAGCCGTATGTGCAGGCTGTGCACATCGATGTTTGTACGACGTGGTTTGAATATCGGAGATTTAATTCAACATCCTTGGAAACGTAACTGCTCACAGGCAAAACCCATTTAGTGGGTTTACGCTGTGCTCTCCCAGGTTCAGACCCTTCCCTTGAGAAAAGGGCCGCTCGAGGCAACAGCAGGCTGCACGGCCCCCATCTTCTGTCCCACCTCTGGTCTGGCGGTCGGGCCCAAGTGGGAGGGAGTTTCCGAACTCCCTCGTCCCTATGGAGATGACAAGCGCAGTGCGCTCTCTTACTTGCTGGTCAAGTTAAAGCTGAGAATGCTACCGGACTGTGTCTCTGTCACGTGAAACCGGGAGGTTCCTGTCCCTCCTACTCCTGGTCCTGTGTTTGTGGGGGTTTTCCCCCCAAAGATTTTATTTATTTATTTGACAGAGAGATCACAAGTAGGCAGAGAGAGAGGAGGAAGCAGGCTCCCCGCTGAGCAGAGAGCCTGATGGGGGCTTGATCCCAGGACCCTGGGATCATGACCTGAGCCGAAGGCAGAGGCTTTAACCCACTGAGCCACCCAGGAGCTCCCTGTGTTCTCGTGTTTGATGTCCACACTCATCACTGGCCAGCCTTGGCCGAGAACTTGACCCCGATTTAACCTCACTCCCCGAGAGTCCACTCCCACTGACGTGTCCACGGGCAGGTGGAGAAGGGCACTCACATTGTACATCCTCAAATGCCCCTTGTTGACCAAACCACCGCTGGTTTTTCCCTCTCTCCCCAAACCGCCCACCCCCACCCCGGGGCTTAGCACCTCACAACACCCAGCTCCTCCCTGCGGCCCCGCCCCAGCTGTGCCCCAGCTCAGAAAAGGAAAAGGCCTTCGATAGCAGTCCGCTTCCTGGAGCGTGAGAGGGCAGCATGGTTTCCCTCTTTCTCGTTACCATGGAGCATGCGGGTAAAGTGGGGGAGGTCTCCCCTATCCCAAGGAGAGTCCTTGTTTCCCAGGAGGAATTCTGGTGAACGAGTCTCTCCACCTCGACCGCACACTGTGCAGCCGGTACCCTCGCTCCCTGTCTATATCTGCCTTGCCCCCTATCTCAGGGAGCCCCAGACCTTCCTCTTCTGTTGGCCTCCCCTCTTCTCTGTGGACCTGGGAGTCGAAATCTGCCCGATATTATGGGTGATAGTCATACGCTCATGCAAGTAGGATTTCATCGAGGAAAAGAAACACGAATTTTCTTAGTTTTAGAGCTACCGGGCCTCGTAATCTCAGAGACCTCCCTAAATGCCCAGAAATAACCCTTGAGGATTTTTGCAGCCCAGCCGGTGTACATTCTCACCCTTCCCGTTTCCCTGGTGGTAAATAAAGTGTGTCCTTACAGGTTCACTCACTTGACGCCTTCCTAATGTTTATTATCCCAGAGTACGTTGATGTCAACGTGTGACCTCCTAGGCCAGTGTCACCCCCGTCCCGTGCGGGGTGCTCTCTCCCTCGGGCCACAGCCACCTGCTCTGTGCCCCTCCTTCAGCAGAAACTGGACCCTGTCCTCCACTCTCTGCTTGGCTTTGTGAGGTCTTTATTGTTCACAGTGGGCCGTGTTACTGGTTTCATGCATCAATCCTAAGTGATTGGTATATGCAGTCCATGTTTTTCCTGGCTAACGAGGTAAGGTTCTGGATCATCTGGACGGTCCAGCTTTTTTTTTTTTTTTTTTAAGATTTTATTTATTTATTTGACAGACAGAGATCACAAGTAGGCAGAGAGGCAGGCAGAGAGAGAGGAGGAAGCAGGCTCCCCACTGAGCAGAGAGCCCGATGCGGGGCTCGATCCCAGGACCCTGAGATCATGACCTGAGCCGAAGGCAGAGGCTTAACCCACTGAGCCACCCAGGCGCCCTGGTCCAGCTTTTTTTGAAGATCACCTTCCCGCTGAGATTTCAGGGCT
This sequence comes from Mustela nigripes, assembly GCF_022355385.1. Taxonomy (NCBI): domain Eukaryota; kingdom Metazoa; phylum Chordata; class Mammalia; order Carnivora; family Mustelidae; genus Mustela; species Mustela nigripes. Next base: position 58,813,003 of record NC_081572.1, read on the forward strand.
GGCGTTCATAGTTGTTACCACTGTCTAAGATTCACGGCATGTCCTCTGAGGTGACTGCCGATCCGAGGCAGGTCCCTATGCTTGTGAGGTCAGGAATCTTTGAGACTCTGGAAGGCTCTGCCTAGAGAAATGTGCGCAGGACCTCAGGGGACTCACAGGCCACCTGAAGCCCATGCTTGGACCCTGGCTGTAGTCCTTTACCTCGCTCCGGAAAGCCAACTTTGACCTTCGAAAAACATTAACCCAGAAGGCTTCAGTCGCTCCCTCATCGTGGGTCTCAGCTTTGGGGATGAAACTCTGTGCAAACAACCTGCCTTGGGGCACCCCTGAGATGGAGGGAGCCAGAGCCTCTGGTGCTGACCCCAGGGAGGAGCTCCAGGAGAGCGGGGGTGGGGGATGCACAGTCACCCAGCACTTGCTAGCGTCGTGAATGCGTTAGCACCTGTGTGCTGACCCTGGCCCCCCCAACCCGGGACAGATGGGGCTGGCCTGAGTACTGGGAGACTGGTGGGGACTGGAGGTCTGAGCATTAGGAGGCTGGTGGGGACTGGAACAGTCCAGTGGCGGGCAGTGCCCCCAGAGATGCCTGGAGCTCCAAGAAGGGAGGAGGGCTGGGGGCTGCTGGCGGGCAGGTGAAGCCTCTCCATGAAGCCTGGGCTCCTCCTGCATCCTCGTGTCCAGGCTCCCCGCAGGTGTGCAGACCAAACGCTCACTTGTCCTTGTTTGTAACACGCTTTGCAGGCAGTGTGGACCAGATTCACCCCTGGCACCCGCCCCATCTCCAAAAAGCCACCTTCTGCACCCGGCTGCCACCTTGCCTCTGGGACCACGAGGTAGGATCCCCACACAGTGAGGCCCCGGCCCGAAGGGCTCTTGGACCTCCGGGGGCGCCCTGTCCCTGGGGAGCAGTGGGGTCGGGGTACCGGGCACTCAGCTGATTCACATCTGGAGACTCAGGTGTCCGTTGTTCGCATCCCGGGGTGGGTGTCATTCGCAGGTTCTCCGGCGCTCCCACTGCCATCCAGGCCCCTTTGAATAGTTACATTTAACAGCCATTAGATTTCGTCTTGGTTGCAGTGGGAACGGCTATACTGAGGTGGGAAGGCAGGGCTGCCTTAGGCGGAAGGTGCTGTCGTCCTAGGCTGCGGGGCAGGAAGGCCGGTGTGGACGTGTGAGGGCCCATGTGGGGAGTGACTGTTAGAGGCCTTTTGTGCAGAAGGTTGGTTGTGTACCAGACGGGTCGAGTCTGGGCTGGCTCCTGGGTTGGTGACCCCAGTGATCACCAGGAAGGGAGCAGGGCGCGTCTACACCCTTGGTCTGCTGGTTTTGTGGGGCAATCTTTCAACTGGACTGCAGGGGGCACTGGGGTAGGCCCATGACCACGTTCTGGTCCAGTCCCCACGTCGGGGAGCCCCTGGGCCGCAGTGCGTGTGAGGAAGACCTTGGAGGTCTTGAGTGGCGCCTGGAGATGCGGCGCATGGGAGACGGTCACGCCGGGAGGCCCCTTGAATACCAATGAGGAGGACCTTCTGGTCTTGGCTCCTTTAGCGTCACGGAATGGGCACCATGCGCAGCCATCTGTGGCTGGACGGACGGCAGGCTGCACGCGTTCCGAGCCAAAGCCCGTTCTCCCTCCTCCTCCCTGGGGTCAGTAAATGGCACACACCCCTGTGGCGGCTGCTGGGTCTTGTTCCTCGAGGACAGGCTAGAGAGGGGAGTGTGCCGCGTCTGCCCAGGGGGGCCAGCCCAACGTGAAGACACGCGTGGCTCCCACGAACTAGAGGCCACAGGGGCGAACCGGACGCGTCCACTGCCAGGGGCCGACGGGAGCGTCGTGATGGCTTGGCCGCCCTTCCTCTTCTCAGGCAGATCCTTTATCCCCAGGCCATGCTGTTGGCATTGGTGTGAGAGTGCTGTGTCGCCCATGGCAACCTGGCAACCCGTTATGTGGGGTTGGGGGGACAGGGAGGTGGTTGCCCGTGCGAACCGCAGGCTTTCTGGGGCCTCAGGGTCTGGTCCACGACACCGTTTTCCTGAGTTCGAGCGGCCCCAGGTGCCCGAGCAGCTCAGATCTCACTGTGCCGGTCTGAGTCTCTTCCGTCACAGCCGCCGCTGCTCTCCTTCCTTCCTGGTTTTGCACGTTCCTCCCGTCTTGGACACACCGTTGCTGCACGCAAGCCGGCCCCGACTTGTCTGCTGGGACTCCTGCCCTCCTGGGTGCGGCTTCCTCGTGGCACGGGCTTGTGCTCTCACGTGTGTTCCTCTGCCCAGGATAGCCCGCAGCATGGCTCTGAGATGGCTTGTTCTTGACTAGAACAGATGGCGAGACACACCGTGTCCGTCCTCTGGATGCGGCGTGGACCCCCAGCCCTGCCCCTTCCCTCTCGCTCTCGCCAGGTTGGCTGGGCGCCTGTGAATGCGTGTCCTTTTCCCCTTTACCCCGTCTCCTCCTCTGACAACCCCCAGTTCGGGGCACCTTCTCACCAGCAGCAGGGCGCGAGGACAGTGCTGACGGCACCTTCGCCTCTGCACCGATCGTTATGGGCACCTCATGCCCTCTGCGTTAGAGCTGCTGGCAGCCCCTGGGAGCAGATGTGGGGACTGACGCCCCTTCCCACGCTATGTGTGTGTCTGGTCTCCCCAGTGGGCTTCCCGGCGGGCTGCGAAGGCGAGGTGTTTGGAGGTCTGTCTGGGACCACAGAGCCAGCCTGAGTCAGGACTTGATCCCAGGACCCTGAGATCATAACCTGAGCCACTTAACCAACTAAGCCCCTGGTACCGTTTTTTTATTTTGATTTGTCATTTTTTAAAAGATGTTATTTATTTATTTGACAGATGGATAGAGAGAAAGCACAGGTAGGCAGAGCAGCAGGCAGAGGGAGAGGGAGAAGCAGGCTCCCCATTGAGCAGGGAGCCCATGCGGGGCTCGATCCCAGAACCCTGGGATCAGGACCTAAGCCGAAGGCAGACGCTTAACTGACTGAGCCACCCCGGAGCCTCTATTTTTATTTTTTAAAGAGATTTTATTTTTAAGTCATCTCTATACACAGCATAGGGCTTGAACCCATCACCGTGAGATCAAGACTCACAACCTTTCCTGACTGAGCCAGCCAGGCACCCCTGTTTATGTCTTTCTGTGTCTCTCTCTCCATGCTCATGTTTCCTTTCCCGTCTGGGGTATGCATATGGAGCACAATAGCTGTGTTTAGTGTCCCATCTCATAGCTATCATCTGCGCCATTTTTGGATCTGTTTCTATTGGTAATTTCTCTGTCATTACAGTTCATATTTTCTTCTGTTTCATGGTCTGCTTTCAGTTTTTGACTGTGTCCCAGACATTGTAAATTTGATATTGTTGGTGGTGTGTTTTTTTTTCTTTAGATTTTATTTATTTATTTGAGAGAGAGTAAGAGAGAGAACGCATAGTGTGGGGGGACGGGGGAGAGGCAGGAGAAGCAGGCTGCTGCTGAGTAAGGAGGCCGACATGGGACTCGATCCCAGGACTCTGGGATCATGACCTGAGCCGAAGGCAGATGCTTAACCCACTGAGCCATTCGGGTGCCCCCCCGACCTTTTTCTCAATTTCTTTCCATATTTTGAGCTTTGGACTGGGATGCAGGTAAGTTACTTGGCAAGAGTTTGCTTCTCTTGAGGCTCGACTTCCTGCATGGCTGGGTGGGACTGAGCAGCCTTGGGGCCCAGGGCTAATAATACGCTGATGCCTGCCATCAGACCCTTGCATGGCCCTGTGGGGTGTGTGCCCACGGCAAGGGTTCTCTTCTCCAGCCGTTCTCAGACATGTGTGAGCCCCAGGAAGGCTGCCCGTGCCTCCCACGGGTTCTGTCCTTGGGTCCAGACGGGGGACATGGCTCCAGCACCTGAGTTCGAGGTCTGGGGGCAGCTGGCTCTCCCCTCTGCGACTCTCAGCTCCGTCCCTTCAGCTGGGCCTACTGGAACTTACCTCCCTTGTCCCCTTCTCTTGGGGCTCCCTGTCCGGCACCTCTTGTAGTCCATTGTCCTGGCTGGCTTCTTAGTTGGGTAAGGGGGGCTGTGGATGATAAATCCAGTCCTTGTAACTCCTTCACGGCCAGACGCAGACGTCCTGTCTGTGTACGGAGATGTTCATGTCTGCTCTGTAAGACTCTTCTTTTTGCTGGTTTTGTGGGTAACATAAGTGTTTTCAGGTTTGAAAGAAAAGCCATCACTTCTCATGTTCTGTTCTGCAGTCCAGGGACAGAGCAAATATAATTCCGTGTGGCTACCTGGGGCAGCAGGGGCAGGCAGGTCTCTGGGACCAAGAACCCACCTATCTGCAGCCAGAACGAGGAGGCTGGTTCTCCCTGCCCCACACTTCAAGTCAGAAATGTGAAAAGCCGCCTTCCTCCTCCTCCTTGTGGCTCTGTTGAGCCGACCGGGAGCCGTGTGAACGCCTTGGATGTCATACTTAGGTTCAGATCTTGTCCCGGCCACTGACGCATCCGTGATCTTGTGCAAAATACTGAACCTCTTAGTGTTTTTCTTCATCCGCAGTGTAGAACTGTAAACCCTATTTCTTTTTTTTCTTTCAAGATTTATTTATTTTAGAGCACACATGAGGTGGGAGGGGCAGAGGGGGAGAGAGAACCTCTAGCAGTCTCCACACTGGGCACGGAGCCCGACACGGGGCTCGATCCTATGACCCTGAGATTGTGACCTGAACCTAAATCAAAAGTTGGACTCTACTGGACCGAACCACCCAGGTGCCCCTATAAGACCTATTTCTTAAGGTTAGAAGTGACTGTGGAAGACAGCTTCATTAACTTGGAGGTGCCCAGGGGAAGAGAACAAGGCTCCCGGACTGACGGGGTCCCTCTGCTCCAAGCCAGCCCCCTGCCAAACCCTGCCTGTGAACAGACCCCGTCCACACAGAAACAGGGACAGATGCCGATCATACAAGGACTGTCCCGCTGACCCCCAGGATCTCTCGAGTGTAAGGAACAGTTCCTCTAACAGAATCAAATGAAGTACACAGAGCCTCCGTTCTTTTGTGCCAACATGTCAAAAGAGACGTTCTTGGGTCAATATTTTGCCTACGAAGGATGTCTCCGGTTTCAGCTCTTCTCAGAGTCCCCACGATGAGGCACCGCAGTGGAGTGGTGGCCGTTTCTGGAGTGGCCACTGAGCCCAGCGCTCTCCTCCACCCCCCTGGGCTCTGGCCCACATCCTCTGCTGCCTGGTCCCACTCCACCCTCGTCCTGGAGCCAGGGCTCCCCCGGTCAGGTGGCAGCACCCGGCTGCAGAAGCGGGGGCTGCTCCCTGGGGGCGGAGTAAGACTTCTAACTGGGCAAGTGGCCACTCCGGGAGAGGTGTCTGCAGCCTCCCTGGAAGACAGACGTGGCCGTGTAGTTAAGTGTCCATGAAGGACGGAGGGGGGGGAGTGCCTTCCCTGACCCTTGCCAAGAAGGAACATGTCTGTCCCTCGGACTACAGCTCTGCTTTCCGTGAGCCATAGCAGACAGGGGCTGGGGGGGTGGGTCGAGCTTCAACGTGCAGAGTAACGGTGTAGCCTGCGGGATGCGGGAGCAAGGGGGAGCACCTGGGTTCCTGGGGTGTTGGTGGGACGAGACTGAGCTGCCCCTTGGCCCAGGCCTTGGCAGGTCTCTCCTGTAAGGGCCGGAGAGTGAGTAGTTAGCTTTGTGGGCCTCCTACGTGCCTGTCACCTGCTCTTCCTGCCTTTCGGAGCACTTAGACGCTGGAAAACCTTTCTTAGCTCGTGGGCTCCAAAAAACAGGCCACAAGCTAGCTAGATGTGCATCAAGCCTGCAGGCCATCGTGTGCTGACCACCTGTGTACTGCCAGACACTTCCAGTCGGCCCAGAGCTGTGACCTCCCATTTCCCAGCTGGGCCGATCCGCCCTTCTGTGGGCAGCCTGCTGGTTCCCTGCTCTCGGGAGGCCACCGTGCTGATGGACACCTGATTACCCCGGACACCTGGGTTCACGTGGTCCTCTTGCATCCCTCAGTCCTCCCGCCTCAGGCTCCCAAAGTGCGAGAGCCTCTGTGCCTGCCCGGCTAGCTGTGGACCTTTGTGTGAGCAGGGATAACCCGGTATCCTAGCGGGAGGGGAGGCTTCTCGGAAGAGGGGACATTGGAGCAGAGATCTCAAGCAAGCGTGACACATGTTCCAATCGGTGGAGAGCATGTCACCTCTGAGTCAGAAGACAGACTTTATGCCCAAGCTCTGCCCCCGGTTACACTTGGGTTTCCAGCAATGCTCCGATGTCTTCCTGCCTCCAGATGCTTTCCAACAATAAACAGCTCCATGGTGCAGTAAGAATTGCCTCCCTTAGGTTCTGTCCCCTCTGAGTCTTGTCTGCAGGCTCTTGCCAGCCCCCTGGCTTCTCCCTGGGGTGCAGCCTCTGGTGTTTAAGGAAGACCATGCACCCCCTGAAGGCCTTCCCACAGGCGCCACATTCAAACGGTCTCTCTCCAGTGTGGATCCTCTGGGGAGTGAGAATGTGGGAGTTCTGACCGAAGGCTTTCCCACACTTGGGGCAGTCATAGGGTTTCCCTCCCATGTGCACACGGTGGTATTTATGAGGTCAGAGCTGCCTCTGAAGGACTTCCCACATTTAGCACAGGGGTAAGGCTTCTTCCCACTGTGGGCGCTATGGTGCCTCGTGAGGTCCGAGCTCTGCTGGAAGGATTTCCCACACTCTGCACATGCATGGGGCTTTTCTCCATCGCGAGCCACTGGAGGTTGCATGAGGTCCGAGCTGCCCTGGATGGTTCTAGCACGCTGACCACACACGCCAGTGTGCTCTCACCTCCCCACGAGTTCCCTGCTTGTCCCCAGGCACCTGGTCCTGGCTCGGCATCCTCCCACGTCCCTGGGGTTTCTTTGCATCATGAAGCCTCTAGAGTTTGAGGAAGGCCATGCTCCAGATGAAGGGCTTCCCACAGGTCCCACACTTGTAGGGCTTCTCCCTGGTGTGAACTCTGCGGTGCTGGACGAGGAGTGAGCACTGCCAGAAGGCTTTCCCGCACTCGCCGCATGGATAAGACTTCCCAGTGTGGACTTTCTGATGCATGAGCAGGTGTGACCTCTGGCAGAAGGGCTTCCTGCAGGCCCAGTACTCGTAGGGCTTCTCCCCAGTGTGAACTATCCAGTGCTGGATCAGGTCCAAGCTTCCCCGGAAGGTTTTCCCACACTCCATACACTCATAGGGCTTCCTCTCCTTCTCGGTTCTCTGCTGTCTGAACTGGCCCATGGCGGAGGGGCAGGCCGGCCAGCACTCCGTGACCCGGCCTGTGTGCAGCCGTGCACCTGCTGAAGGCCTTCCCACACCCGTCACATGCAAAGGGCCTCTCCCCACTGTGCAGCGTCTGGTGCTTGGTGAGGCATGCTTGCTGCCTGAAGGCTTTGGCACACTTGGGGCACTGGAAGGGCCTCTCCCTGGTGCGGATCCTCTGATGTGTGGCCAGGTGTGAGCTCTGGCTGAAGGTCTGGCCACATGCGTGGCGCTCATATGACTTCTCTCCAGTGTGTACTCTATGGTGGATGACCAGGTCCAAGCTCTGGCTGAAGGCCTTGCCGCATCCATGGCACAGGTGCGGCTTCCTGCTGCTGTAGGTGTGGGGCCAGGCTGGAGCTCCTGCGGAAGGCCTTGCCACGCGCCTGACATGCAAAGGGGTTCTCGCTGCTGCGGATCTGCCGGTGCCTGGCCAGGTTGGAGCTCTGGTATAAAGTCCTTCCCACATTCGCACACAAGTAAGGTTTCTTCCCTGTGTGAATTCTCTCGTGGATGATCAGGTTCGAGCTCCAGTTGAACGTTTCCCCACATTCCTTGCATTGATAGGTTTTCTTCATATTCCCCGTTTTCTGGTGCTGGGTCACTTCTGACTTCTGGAAGTTCCTGCCCCAGATCTCACGTCTGCAGGATCTTTCTCCTTCAAAAAGTGTTCTTTCTCTCCCATTACATCCACGGCCTCTCCCTCCTGCCATGGCTTTCTTGGGGATGAGATCTGGTTCTCTGCTAGCTCTCCCTTGGGCAGGGGGGAGCACCCCCGCATCCTCTGAGGGGCTCACCCGATGCCTCAGTGACCCGGCCGCAAGGTCACCTGTTTCAGCCAACCCATGCTCTTGACGCATCGGTCTCTGGTGTCCTCTGGATACAACCTTTGCTGCATCTTTTTCTCCAGGAAGGTCCAACTTCAACTTCTGGCCCTTTATGCTGTTCTTGGTCTCTGGATCTGAAATGATAAGTAGACCATGCTGGTGTTCCTAAATACCAACATCTCCATCTCCTTTTGGAGACCGTGGTCACCTCTGGAACATCCGTGCCTGTGCTCACTCTAATAAATATATGCAACTTTTAAAAGTAATTAACTTTTTAAAGTTTTTTAAAAAATTTATTTGACAGAGACAAAGAGAGGGAACATAAGCAGGGGGGCGGGAGAGGGAGAAGCAGGCTTCCCACGCAGGGAGCCTGACGTGGTGCTCAATTCCTGGACCCTGGAATCATGACTTGAGCTGAAGACAGATGCTTAACAAGTGAGCCACCCAGATGCCACTCTAAAGATACACAGTTTTTAAAAGAAAAAAAAAATAATGATGCCACACTCCAGCACTGGGAGGAGAACTCCCTTCCTTCTCCTGTGGTCTTGCACTGTCCCTCCAGCACTGTCCACAGACAAAGTCTAAACCTCGTGCCCGCTGGCCAGGGAGAAAGTTACAGACCCAGTAACACAAGGGTGGAGGAGGAGGTGGGAGCCCAGTCCTTCCAGAACACCAGGGCAAACCTGGAACTGTGCCCCCCCCCCCACCCAGATGAGGCTGGACACCCTTTGGCCCAGACCACAAGCACCCTCTGCTGCCAGGTGTCAAAGCCACTGGGAATCCTGGATGCTTGGATGACGCTGGTCCCTTTATGGACACTCCTTGTCTGTATGTTTCAGTGCTCTCCTGGTGGGACCAGCTGGTCTCCTCTGGTGTCTCCTCCCCACAGACCTTCCACTGGGCACGGGCCTGCAGCCCAGCATCCCCCTGTGACTCACTCATGGCCGCATCCTGCAGCATCCTGAATTCCTGAAACAGAAGGTCCTGGTCAGGGACCACCCAGGACAGCAGCAGACACCTGTGCCTTCCCTTCTTTCCTTGGAGCTCTGCTAGGTCACACATGACTCTGGCTCTCCATGGCCAATCCTGTCCCCACTTTAGAAAGGTGTGAGACCACATTGAAACCCCCACATTACCCTGTCTTGTTGGCAACTCCTCACCTTTGCTGGATTTCTGTGTGTCTCTCCCCAGGGCTGATCTGCCCCCTGAGCTTTGCTGTGGGCCTCTCACTGCACTAGGTGGGAAGTAATGAGGAGAAGGCAGGACGATACTGAGGACAGTCCCTCTCCTTGAGGAGCCCTTGCTGGGCTAGGGGCTCAGGAAAGTCGTGCACGGGGTGCCATGGGAACTCACAGGAAGGGTACATCCTTGAAGGGGAGAGGCAAGGAAACTTCTGGAAGGACGAAGCTTCTAAGCCGAGGCCTCAGAGACCATGTGAGACAACCAGACTTTCCATGAGGCTGCAGCATGTGCACAGGTGGGATGTGAGAGGAGCCATGGGCGTCCCACAGGCCCCATGCGACCGAACCCGGGGTGTGCAACAGCAGAAGTCAAAGCTGGGAAGGGCTGGTCAACTCAAGGAGGACCAAGAAGTTTGGGCTTTCTCCTGAGGGCCACAGGGAGCCCCCGAAGGGAATAACGCGGGAGAATAGTGTCAGCAGATTTACGGTTTTAGGAGCCTGTTCTGATCGTTTTCAGGAGGACGGATGCTGGTCAAGGCTGCAAGTGGGGTATCAGGCGCCCCAAGGAGCTCCAGGCAGAGGGCACGGTGGGGACCGAATTCATATGTAGAGAAGACAGACCTGGCGCTGTCCTAGAGGGGCTGGGGGCCAGGGCGCTCATTGCGGATGGCGTCCACTTTCCCAAACTGGGCCGCCGGCTGAGCTGAGTAGCTGGAGGCAAAGACGGGGTGAATGGGAGGCAGAGAAGGAAAATCCCAGATGTGCCTGCGATACCCATGAGGCATCCAGGAGGAGAGTCTGCAGAGCCGACGGGTCAGCAGGTCAGGAGCCCAGAGGAACGTCTAGAACGCAGACAGATTGCAGAATCGTCAGCACGCAAGCAGCGTCTAGATCAGAGATGAGTGGCTAGCCGGGGTTGGGCTTCCTGAGCAGAGGCGGGGCGTGGGAGCGAGTGTCCCCGCCTCCCTCAGGCGCGCTCCCGCGGATGTCCAGCAGAGGGAAGAGCACTGGTCCCACAGTGTCATCGAGCCGAGGGAGCCCCCGCAGGTGAAGAGACCCCACGGGGCTGGCGGGCTCCGTTTTCAGCATTGGATCCGGGCCTTGAATGCAGCGCGCGCCCAATAAAGAAGCTGCAGAATATGGGAGCAGGTTACCCCTTGGCCCAGTAATTCCTGAAATTCTTTTCTCCCTCGGCTTCTGCAGTGGGTGATTATTTCAACCGCTTTTGTACTGTCTTTACCCATTTCTCCGTGTAGTACATGTGATACGGAGGCTCAGTCCCGAGTCCCTTCTGTGACATCTCAGTGATCACATCGCCTGTTGCTCCTGTGACCCCCTCCCTCTGAGATGAATCGTGATCTGGAACTCCTGTTCCTCGTCTACATGTACGTCTATACCCGCTGTGCATCTCTCGCCCCATCTTACTGGATTGTGAAGCAAATGGGTAAAGATGAACTCGTCATTTTACACTTGTTCCCCTTTCTTACTATCCATTTCTGCCAAATGACCCGTTTTCATGGAACAAGTACTTACCGTGATCCTATGGAGTCCAGGCACTGTTGTAGGCCCTGGGATGCCGTGGTGAATAAGACAAAGTCCCTGCCCTCATGGAGGCTAGTGTTCTGGGGACTTCTAGGCCAGAGACGCAGTCGTTTATGCCACCTAAAATGCGGTCCACACACCAGCATCGTCAGCCTCTCCCAGAGGCTTGGTAAGAACGGCAGTTCTCCAGCAGTGTCCCACACCCACTGAGAGTGGGCGGGAGGGGGCCTGGGCATCGGGACCTGCCAAGCCCTCCTGGTGACGCAGCTGGTCTGTGGTTTCATCTTGGAGTCCCCTCTTTCCACACCTGCAAACTCTGGAAACCCCTCCTTTGGCCCTTTCCAACCCCATCAGAGTCCAGAACCTTCTCCCCTCGAGTTTGGATTGCTTGGGAGATCCCTGACGAATCTTGTTTCCTGGCTCCAGCTGGTAAAGCTAATGCCGTTGGACGAAGTACTTTTCTCAAGTCCTGCTTTCCCTGATGACAGTGATCGAAAACTGAATTTTTAAATCATCTATTAAGGGAAATAATGGCTCCTCCTGACTTCCGAGCTACATCATTCCCCAGGGCTGTTTTCTAGAAGTACCACCGATTGGCTGGTTTGAGCAGAAATTTGTTCTCTCACAGTTGGGAGGCCAGAAATCTGAAGGAAGGCGCGGGCAGGTGGCTTCCATCCGTGGGCTCAGGGATCGCCTGCACCCCACCCCCTCACCCCCAGCATCCAGTGACAGGACGCAGTCCTTGTGTCCCTTCTCTGCACAGATTCTCCCTGATTTGGCCTCCTCATGTGGGCCTGTTCTTATAGGGACACATTCATGCTGATTCTGCGGCCGGGGGCGGGGAGCTGTTTTATTCCAGTAGACCTCACCTTAACTGATTACACCTGTGACGGTTCTATTTCCAGGAAGGTCCCCTTCTGAGCTACTGGGGGGAGGACTTCAATATAGGAAGGGACACGATTGGGGTGTGTTTGTGGGGGGGAGACAGCCCTCCTCTACGATTCACCTAAGAGCAAACCTGTGCTCCAGTGTCTCCCCAAACTTTCCCACACACTGTGCTTCTTCCCGCGTTGTCCCTTTGCCCCTTGCGATGCCCTCTTCTACAGTGGGAATCCAGAACCCACACAGCCACAGGAGGCCAGGCGCTCCATCAGACGGTGTGGAGGGCGCTGGGTGATGATACACCACAAAATGATACACTGCTTCCGTGTCAGGAGACGATGCCTGGTGGGGACTGGGGCTCTGGAAATCAGATGCTGAGTCTGAAAGTGCGGCGCCTCGTTTCTTGCTCAGTGCACCGGGTAGACATGGGGGGCCCCTGTGCACGCGTCTGAGATTTCAAGACATGAAGCCTCGATCTTGTGTGAGTAGATGGGAAAGACGTTTCCACGTTGTAAAATGTTGGTCAAATTCAACTAAAACCCAACAGCATGAGCGGGGGAAAGGCTGTCTGCAGTCCCCAGGGGCCATCATTCTCCAGCCGGCGACCTTCGCAAATCCTTCCCGCAGCTGCCGGCCCACCTGTAGCACCTTCTAACCGTTCCAGTCCTCAAGCCACATTCCCGTGCGCTATAAAGACAGCGCCTCTGCCTGCAGACGGGCCGGGGACGACCCACTCAGGCACACGGGACACAGGTTCGCGAGCTCCAGTTTAACTGGCTGCGAGACACGAGCAGCTCGGGGGTGCGGGGGCGACTCCGGGGGTCTCCCCAGAGGAACGGGCGTCTAAAGCTAGTCTTAGGATGTGCTGCGCTGGTCCGAACCCCGCCCCCTCCTGACCTTCCAGGGCAGGACCACTCCAGGTCAAATAAGGCCACGCATCCGGCCGCGCAGCTCATTCCTGTGGCATTTCCGGTCCCCCATCGGGGGGCCCCCTGTCACCCAGGAACCAGGTGTTGTGCTAAGACGCCGGGCACAGGGAAGGGAGCAGGGCAGCCTACTGCGGGGACTGGGCCTGGGAGACCGGCAGCTCGCGACCCCCGGGAGGGAACTGGAACCCACCGGGGCAGGGGGAGGCAGCGGAGGGTCGTGGACGCTCGCGCCCGGAGCCAGCAGGGGGCCCAGCCCCGCCGTCCCCGAGGCCCCGGGCTCTCCCCACTGCCGGCCTCCAGGGGTCTGTTCTGCGCCCCGCTTTGCCGGGGGAGAGTGCCCCGGCGCCGGCTCTGCGCACGCAGCGGGTCTCACGGCCAGGTCACCCCAGCCTCCCGCTCGGCCGCGGCCCCCGCTACGGCGGCCATCGTGCAGCCCCGGCTCCGCCCGCGTGAGGGGCGCTCCCAGAGCCGGCGATCCCCCCCATCCCCGCCTCCCGCTTCCGTGGCATACAACTCCAGCCCTCCCGGGGGCCTCCTCTGCGCAGACTCGGGCGGCCCCGCCTCCCGCCCGCTCGGTGGGTCTCCTTTGCGCAGACGCGGGCAACGCCCGTTCCTGGGTCTCCTCTGCGCAGGCTCCGGCGCTCGCGGTGCCCGCCTCCGCCCGCTCGGGGGTCTCCTCTGCGCAGACTCGGCGGGTCCTGGGACCGCCGGGTATCGCGCGAGTGGACGCCGGCAGGGGCCGTGGGGCGGGGCTGGTGCTCGTGTGGGTTGTGTGCGGGACCCGCTGGCGGCGTGGCTGCGGCCGGTGCGTGCAACCCACGCGGACGGTTTTACGTTGTTCCCAGTTCCCTTACTCCTTCCCCCACTCCCGCAGGCCTCTGTGGCGGTTCGCGGAGGTTCGCGGAGCCCTTCCCTTCGCGACGCCCGCCGCGGCCTGTGCAGGTGCGCGGGGACGGCTGGCGCGGAGCCCGCGTCGCTCCGGCCGCTCGGGGCCGCGCGACCCTGGCCTGCTCGTTACGCTCTCCGCGTCCCCCGCGCTGGCCGCGCACGCGGTCTTCCTCTGGGCCGGGCGCGCGGCGGGGCTGCTCCGCGGACCCTCGGCCCCGGCCCCAAGCCGTCGGCGTGAGCTGCTTCCGCAGATCCGTTCCCAGTCTCCGCGGTCCTTGACGCCGCGCGCGCCGGCCGGGGGAGGGGAGCCCCGATGCGGGCGCGACCCCGGGCCCGTGGGGCCTGCCTGCGCAGACAGCGGGCGCTTCACGGCGGAGCGCCCCAGGCGCCGCCGCCGCGAGCTTCTGATCCGTCCTCGGGTCCTAGCTGGCCTCCTCCTCCGCGGAAACACTGGGAACGCGAACATGTTCCCGCGTTTCTTACGTTGTTTTTAAGTTAACAAAATAAAGGGGTTTTGTTTGATTTGAGGGTGTTTGCTTTAAGAACGAAGATCTGCTTGAGGCCGGAAATGAAAATGGGCCGTGAAAGGAGGGGCAGGAGCCCAGTTGTTGAGACACAGCCCCATGCGCACTGGGTTTGTTCTAGGGTTTCAGGCTCTCCCCTACGCCGCTCCCCTGCATCCCTCCCCCACCTCTTTCTTCCGGGAGGAGCTCTTCTTCTGATTCTCCGGGGGCTGAACATTCGACCCCCGCCCCGCAGCTGCGCGGGTCCATCCTGTGACTTGTCGGTGCGGCAAATGTCTATGGATGCCCACGCTGCCAGGCCCTGGGATGAAAGGGCAGCCGAACCCGAGGCCCTCCCGTGGAACCGAGAGTCCCGTGGACGAGGTTCGCAGACACGTCCACGGGTACCTGTCACCGAGAGCTGTCGTGGGAGCGGTGCACAGCCCCCGAGACTTTGTAAGACAGCTTGTGACGCCGGCAGGACGGACCGGGAGGCCTCCGGAGTTGGGCTTTCTCCAAGAGCCAGACCCACGGAGGTCAACGAGGGGACGAGCCTGTCTCTAACCCCGCACCACTCGGCTCGTGGAACAGGAGAGTGTAGAGGCCGCTTTCGGGCCAACAGGCTTGAGGCATGGAACGCAGAAAGGCCCACACTGACCCCCTGGGTGGACACAGGCCCATCAGGGGACCCACCTCAAAATAGCCACAGGCCTTTACTGACCAACGGGCTGCTCACCTTCCCTCCTCTTAAAAAGCTACCCACCCCCCTTCCTTGCAGATGGACTCTTCTCTGCTGCTCTGCCCGCGCTCCCTTGCGGTGTGGTCAGTAAACGACCATCGCCCTTGTTCTCTCTTAGGTGAATTCGTCCACTGCATGCAGTACTGATTTCCACCAGATCCTCACCCCAGGTCTGGGGGCCCCCATCCGACCAAGAGACACCCCATTTAGGCCCTATATTTGGTGGCCTATCCAGGGACTTTGTGGCTCCCCTACATTTGGGGGAACCCGGCACATGGAGCCTTTGCCAGTCCAGGACTCTCCCTGTGTCCTCTGGGAATCTCTTGGGACTTAACTCTCAGGGGACCGACTCTAGTTCTCCTTGGGGAACTGATGGCCTCCAGCCTTGGTGACTCCTCCGTGAGGCTCTGAAGCCCTGGGGGGAATAAGCCGGACCACCCTTGCCCCCAAGGATGAGGGATGTCTCCTTTTCTCTTTGGAGAGTCTCTTCCCTCCCGCTCCTTGATGTTTTCTGCCCTTCAGGAGTCTAAACCTTGGACCCCTCAGAGGAGGGAAGGCCTGGGTGAGTGGCTCCCCAGTGTGGGCAGACTGGCCACGCCCAGAGCACCGGGTGGTCTGCTCCTAGAGGCTGGCACTACTGGCTCCAGCCACCATCAGGTCTTCCGGCCACAGTTCCCACGTGGCTCAGCAGTGAGTCCTCCCTCCTCTTTCCCACTCGCTGGGGCCAAAGGGGACTCCAGCTCTCCCTGCTGCTGGGGGGACACCCCTACAGGAAGCGCCAGGCCACTTGTCTCAGCCCTCTTCTTGGTGGGACCCCTGCTGTGGTGGGACACCCCAAGAGTCCGTCTCCTTGGGTAGATCTGGTCCTTTGTCAGGTCAGTGGTACACCCTGCCTGAAATCATGACCACGAGTCTGAGCTCCATTCCCTGTGGTGGTGCCCCACCGGGGATCGGCAGCCCATCTTTCCGCTAGGGGACCCTCTCTCTTCCTTCCGACTCACCCTTGGGTGGTGTCCTTCAAAGCTGGAATACATCTGGCTTCCGATGCTTGAGGAGGAAATTCTCCACTTTATGTGTTTCCTGGCCTCCTATGAACTCCCAGATCAGGAGGTACGGCCGTCCCTTGGGGCTGTCCTCGAACACTGTTCTCCAGTGGGACCTTTGGTGGAATGCCTCCCCGTGGTCAATGGTCCCATAGTTGTCTTGCTTGGTGTCCTGGCCCTAAAACAGAATGCAGGCCTAGGAGCTGTTTGGGGAATGTGTGTGGCCGTCAACCAGGCTAAATAACCACCCCAGTCCCCGACCTAAAATTTTGTTTGAATGATAAATGGGGATTGAATTTTTTGGACATAAAGGTCTTTTCCAAGTGGAATGGAGTGCTAACACATTGATTACTGACCATACGTTTGTGCTTTTGGCTTCTTAGTGCAGAGAAACAGGATGTTTGAGTATTGGAAAATATGCTTTGGGCTTAATTGATTCATAAATTTGCCAAAGAATTCTGGGGTAACAATTCACAGTTGGTTACTGAGGCTAAGGTTTCTAAGAGTTAAAATTCTGCTGCATGTAATTAAGACTGATGGGAATAAAGGAAGCAACTCTGTCTGTAGAAAAGTAGGAGATAGGGAAAAAAGATATAAGAAATGGGAATGTGGGACGCCTGGGTGGCTCAGTTGGTTAAGCAGCTGCCTTCGGCTCAGGTCATGATCCCAGCGTCCTGGGATCGAGTCCCACATCGGGCTCCTTGCTCCACGGGGAGCCTGCTTCTCCCTCTGACTCTGCCTTCCACTCTGTCTGCCTGTGCTCGCTTTTGCTCGTGCTCTATCTCTGACAAATAAATAAATAAAATCTTAAAAAAAAAAAAAAAAAAGAAATGGGAATGTATTTTTGTTGAAGGTAAAAGAAGGTAATTTTGTCCTAAAGGAGACTGGTTGTTTGGAGAGAAATGGCTTGGGACAAAATCTGAATGCAAAAGAAACTTGTAGGAGGTTTCTGATGGGAAAACTTTGGAAAGGAAAGATTTGAAGATTGAAATGAATGAATTAAAAAAATTTTTTTAAGATTATTTATTTATTTGACAGAGAAATGACTGAATATGCTTGCCAGTTGCATTACTCTTGTCACTTGCACAGTGTGTTTCATCATCAAGGAAATTCACGAGGGCTTTTTTGACAAAAAAGTTTTCGATATCTTTAAAGTCATAAAATTAGGGATGCCTGGGTAGTGCAGTTGGTTAAGCATCCGTCTCTTGGTTTCAGCTCAGGTCTTGATCTCAGGATCGTGGGATTGAGCCCCACATCAGGCTCCTCACGAAGCACAGAGTCTGCTTAAGGCTCTGTCTCCCTCTGTTCCTCGGTGGGCGCCGTCACTCTAAAATAAATAAATAATCTTAAAAAATCATAAAATTAAAATAGGTAAGAATTTCCAGAACTAACTAAAAGGTTTCATTCAAACCAAATAAATGGGACTAAATCAATTGAGGAAGGTGATTATACTTTTGTGGCTCTTGCCTGAAACATTGCTGGCTCTTTCAGATTAAGAAAACTTTCTCTTAAGATAGTTATGACTTGGGGCACCTGTCGCGGCCGGCGAGACAAATCGACCAGGAACATGAGGGTAAGAGGATAAAGAAAAGAACTCGAGAAGCAAAGAGATGGGGGCAGGAGGAGCATTGAGGAGGATGTCCAACAGTGCTAAGTTTATTCAAAGCATTAAGGCCACATATATAGTGATAATAGGAGAAGCAATACACCTGTGTCTAGTTGAACAACCATGAGTTCCCATAATAAGTTTCACATTTAACTGTGAAATATAAGCAGACCTCGTGACGCCAAACGGCTGATGCCAGTACAATTGTTCTGTATTGATACAGCAAACCTGAAAGTAATTTATGGGCTGTACTAGGGCAGCAAGGACCACCACCGAACTTATGACCCCAACCGAATTGTTCTCATTTGTTTAGCAAGCATGTGGGAAGTCACGTAGGCAAGCACACAACACATAGCACAGACCCTTTCTCAGTGCTACTCAACTTTTCCCGTCCTAAACCTTTTGTTAGATTATTTGGACTTTAAAGGAGGCACAAGTCAGGGCCTGGTTTGGTCCTCATCTCAAGCCTTATTGCGGCCTCCCACAGGCACCTGGGTAGCTCAGTGGGTTAAGCCTCTGCCTTCGGCTCAGGTCATGGTCTTGGGGTCCTGGGATTGAGCCCTGCATCGGGCTCTCTGCTCAGTGGGGAGCCTGCTTCCTCCTCTCTCTCTGCCTGCCTCTCTGCCTACTTT